>NC_058131.1:482190384-482312110 GCF_016433145.1 Gracilinanus agilis | reverse complement strand
CTAATAATTAGAGAAATGCAAATCAAAACAACTCTGAGGTATCACCTCACACCTAGCAGATTGGCTAAAATAAAAGAAGGGGAGAGTAATGAATGTTGTAGGGGATGTGGCAAAATTGGGACATTAATGCTTTGCTGGTGGAGTTGTGAACTGATCCAACCATTCTGGCTGGCAATTTGGAACTATGCCCAAAGAGCTCTAAAAGAATGCCTGCCCTTTGATCCAGCCATACCATTGTTGGGTTTGTACCCCAAAGAGATCATAGATAAACAGACTTGTACGAAAATATTTATAGCTGCACTTTTTGTGATGGCAAAGAACTGGAAAGTGAGGGTATGTCCTTCAATTGGGGAATGGCTGAACAAATTGTGGTATATGCTGGTGATGGAATACTATTGTGCTAAAAGGAATAATAAACTGGAGGAGTTCCAGACGAACTGGAAAGACCTCCAGGAACTGATGCAGAGTGAAAGGAGCAGAGCCAGAAGAACATTGTACACAGAGACTGATATACTGTGGTAAAATCGAATGTAATGGTCTTCTCTACCAGCAACAATGCAATGACACAAGACAGCACTGAGGGATTTATGGTAAAGAACATTACCCACATTCAGAGGAAGATCTGTAGGAGAGGAAACATAGAAGATAATCAATTGCTTGTATGCATGGGCTGAGGCGGACATGATTGGGGATGTGGACTCGAAACTACCACACCAATGCAACTAACAACAATATGGAAATAGGCCCTGAACAAGGACACATGTTACAACCAGTAGCAATGTGTGTCGGCCATGAGTGGGGGGAGAGCAGGGGGTGAAGGGCAAAGTAGGGGCATAAAGTATGTAAACAGTTTAAAAATGAATATTAATAAATGTTTTAAAAAAAAGAAAGAAAAGAGAGCAATGTAACAAAATTATTTAAAAGGAATTGGCAGCTTGGTAAAAGAGGACCCCAAAAAATTACTGAAGAGAATAACTCCTGAAAAATCAAAATTGACCAAAAAGAAGTACAAAACTTAAAGGAAGAAAATAATTCCTTAAAAATCAAAATTGGCGAAGTGGAAGCTAATGATTCCTCATGAGACATTAATAAAAAAAAAAGTCAAAAGAAATTTAAAAATAGAAAAAAATGGGAAATTAAAAAAAATTGATCTAGAAAAGAGGACAGATAATATAAAAATTATTGGACTAACTGAAAGCCGTGATTAAAAAATAGCATGGGCATCATATTTCAAGAAATAAAAGATCCTAAAATGAAAACTCCTGAGTATGCTCATTCCAAAGTATAAATTCCAGAGCTCCCACGTTAAGAAGAAAATACTATAAGCAGTCAGAAAGAAAGAATTAAGGACTTCTGGGTTAAGATGGCTGCAGAGTAGCTTAGAAGTAGAAGCTTAACTCTTAACTCTCCTAACAGACTGATACATGATAAACTCAAAAGGACACAAAAACCAAATCCAGATGAACAAAGGGACCTCACAGTAGGGCTCAGCATTGAAGGTATGTGGGATTTGGGCATTTCCATGCTATAAGGGGATGAAATAGCTTTCATTAAAATGTGAGCTGATCAACCCACCCCCCCAAACCCACCTACAGTCCCAGAGCCAGCACACAAGAGTTAGAGCAAGCATGGGGGATTCACTAAGTCGCTAAGTTCTTGGCAGCTAACTGTGATCACTAGCGGCTTGCTCCTGAGAGCAGCAAGACTTAAGACTCCAAGAGGGTAAAGAGCTCGGACCTTGAGTGTGGAACTAGAGGGGAAGGTGACAGACTGTGGAAGTAGCTCGTTTAGACTCATAAAGGAGCCTTGGGCAGAGGAGCAAGTAAGGGGACCACCAGGAGGCTTGACCCTGAGAACAGCTAGACTTGAGACCCCAGGAGCCTAAAGAGAGCAGACCTTAGGCTCAAAGATAAAATTGAGAGGGGTGGCACTGCTCTGCGACTCAGGCAAAAACTGCTCCATAGCTCTATATACAGAGAGCCTGCCTGCCTCATCCAGACTTCTGACTGATAAGGAAAAACCAACATAATAATGGCAAGCAATGCCCAAGAACTAACCAAGAGAAAAAACAAGAGGAAAGCATTAACACATGATAACTCTTACACAGAAAAAAATGCAAACAACAGAGCACAGATAGCAGAGGAGGACAAACAAGTAAACACATCCAAACCTTAAAAAATTAAAATTGGTCACAAGCTCTTGAAGAGCTCAAATCTGAGATCACGAGAAAGATGGAAGAGAGTTGGCAAGAAAAGTGGGAAACAGCTCAAAAGGAAATTAACAGGTTAAAAGACAGAAACTCCAAATTAGAGAAAGATGCCCCAAAACAAAACAAAATGATAAGTAAATTGGAGACCCAAATTAAACAGCAGGAAACCAAGATAGAAAAAATTAAAAAGGAAAATCAAAATATTATAGTAGAAAACAAGTCTCTAAAGGCCAAAATTGGGTAAGTAGAAACCAATGATCTCGCAAGACAGAAAGAACTAATAAAGCAAAGTCAAAAGAATGACAAAATAGAAAGAAACATGAAATATCTCACTGAGAGAAATATGGATCAAGAAAACAGGTCTAGAAGAGACAATTTGAGAATCACAGGTCTTCCTGAAAAATCAGAAATTAATAGAAATTTGGACTCCATATTACAAGAAATTATCCAAGAAAACTGCCCTGGTTTCTTCAATACAAGGGAAAAATAGACATTGAAAGGATCCATAGATCACCCTCTACACTAAACCCTCAAAAGTCAACCCCCAGGAATATAATCGCCAAACTCAATAGTTTCCAAGTTAAGGAAAAAATATTACAAGAAGCCAGAAAGAGACAATTCAGATATCAAGGAACACCAATCAGGATTACACAGGATCTGGCAGCCTCCATGCTAAAAGACCTCAAGGCATGGAATATGATCTTCAGAAAGGCAAGAGATTTGGGTCTACAACCAAGGATCACCTACCCATCAAAACTGACTATATACTTCCAGGGGAAAGTATGGGCATTCAACAAGATAGAAGATTTCCATGTATTTGCAAAGATGGGAACAGAACAAAATGGAAAATTTGATATCAAACCACAAAAATCAAGAGAAACATGAAAAGGTAAATAAGAAAGAGAGAGGAAAGAAAGAAAACTCTTATTTTTAAATTTGCTTCTTTACAGGTTTCAATAAGATCAAATTATTTGTATTCCTATATGGAGAAATGTTATGTATAATTCTCAAAAATTGTATTCACTATTATAGTAATTAGAAGAATTAGTCACAGGGAGAGGTTGGAGTACTAAATGGTCTAAGATGATAAAGGGGAAAAAAGGGGGGCGTGGGAAATAGAAGATGGCACCAAGAGAAAGTTGAAGCAATAAGAAAAAAAGGATAATCTATACCACACACAGAGGGCATGGGAAGAGGAGGGGATGAATACTATTATAAGAAGGAGAGGAAGAGAGCATTAATAGGAAATACTTAAACCTTACTCTCAGTGGAATAAACCTTGAGAGGGAAGAGTAGCTATATCCATTGGGATATAGAATTCTATTTTACCCTACAGGGAAAGTCAGAAAGGATAAACCAAGGGGGTTAGTGGGGTGGGGAGTTCAAAAAGGGAGGGGAAGAGAGGAGGAGGGAATTCATTAGGCCTTAAAAATAATAAGAGGGGAACAAAAAGGGAGGGAGCGGAAAAGGAAGTAAACTAAGGGAGGTTATAAGGGGGACTGATTTAAAACAAACCACTGGTTTAAAAGGAAATAGTGTAAGAAGAAGGGGCAAAACTAGGAGAGAATATCAAAATGTTGGGGAATACAAAGCTGATAATAATAACTCTGAATGTGAATGGGATGAACTTGCCCATAAAACAGAAGCAAATAGAAGAGTATATTAGAAACCAAAATCCTACCATATGATGTCTACAAGAAACACAAATGAGGCAGGTAGACATACATAGAGTAAAAATAAAAGGCTGGAGCAAAATCTAATGGGCTTCAACTGAGAAAAAGAAGGCAGGAGTTACAATTATGATTTCTGACAAAGCCAAAGTAAAAATAGAACTGATTAAAATAGATAGGGAAGGTAATTACATCCTGATAAAAGGCAGTATAGATAATGAGGAAATAACAGTACTCAACATGTATGCACCAAATGGTATAGCATCCAAATTTCTAAAGGAGAAACTGGGAGACCTCAAGGAGGAAATAGATAGTAAAACTATACTAGTGGGAGACCTAAATCTTCCTCTATCATATCTAGATGAATCAAACCAAAAAATAAATAAGAAAGAGATAAGAGAGGTGAATGAAATCCTAGAAAAATTGGAGTTAATAGGTATGTGGAGAAAAATAAATACAGACAAAAGAATACACCTTCTTTTCAGATTCACATGGCACATTCACAAAGACTGACCATTTACTCTTAGAGCATAGAAACATGGCAAACAAATGCAAAAGAGCACAAATAATAAATGTAACCTTTTTCAGATCATAATGCAATAAAAATTATAATCAGTAAGAGGACATGGACAGAGAAATCAAAAATTAATTGGAAATTAAATAATATGATTCTATAAAATCAGTTAAAGAACAAATCATAGAAACAATGAATAATTTCATTGAAGAGAATGACAATGATGAGACATCCTACCAAAATCTGTGGGATGCAGTTAAGGCAGTACTCAGGGGAAAATTTATATCCTTGAGTGCATATATTAACAAATTAGGGAGGGCAAAGATCAATGAACTGGGAATGCAAATCAAAAAATAGAAAGGGAACAAATTAAAAATGCCCAGGTAAAAACTAAATTAAGATTATAAAAATTAAAGGAGAAATCAATAAAATTGAAAGTAAAAGAACTATTGAATAAAGAAGACTAGAAGCTGGTTCTTTGAAAAAACAAATGAAATTGACTAAGTACTGGTCAATCTAATTAAAAAAAGGAAAGAAGAAAACCAAATTACCAGTATCAAAGATGAAAAGGGAGACCTTACCTCTAATGAAGAGGAAATCAAGGCAATTACTAAAAATTATTTTGCCCAATTATATGGCAATAAATATAGCAATATAGGTGACATGGATGAATATTTACAAAAATATAAATTGCCAAGATTAACAGTAGAAGAAATAGAATACCTAAATAATCCCAAATCAGAAAAAGAAATTGAACAAACCATCAAAGAACTCCCTAAGAGAAAATCCCCAGGACCAGATGGATTCACAAGTGAATTCTATCAAACATTCAAAGAACAATACTATACAAACTATTTGACATAATAAGCAAAGAAAGAGTTCTACTAAACTCCTTTTATGACACAAATATGGTACTGATTCCAAAGCCAGGCATGTTGAAAAGAGAGAAAGAAAACTACAGACGAATTTCCCTAATGAACATAGATGCAAAAATCTTAAATAGAATACTAGCAAAAAGACTCCAACAAGTGTTCAAGCGGATTATCCATCATGATCAAGTGGGATTTATACAAGGAATGCAAGGATGGTTCAACATTAGGAAAACCATCCACATAATTGACCATATCAACAAGCTAACAAACAAAAATCACATGATTATCTCAATAGATGGTGAAAAAGCCTTTGACAAAATACAACACCCATTCCTATTGAAAACACTATAAAGTATAAGAATAGAAGGACCTTTCCTAAAAATAATAAACAGTATATATCTAAAACCATTAACAAACATCATCTGCAATGGGGATAAATTAGAAGCCTTCCCAATAAGATCAGGAGTGAAACAAGGATGCCCAATGTCACCTCTATTGTTTAACATTTTACTAGAAACACTAGCAGTAGCAATTAGAGAAGAGAAAGAAATTGAAGGTATTAAAATAGGTAGTGAGGAGACCAAGCTATCACTCTTTGCAGATGATATGATGGTCTATTTAAAGAATCCTAGAGAATCAACTAAAAAGCTAGTGGAAATAATCAACAACTTTGGAAAAGTTGCAGGATACAAAATAAACACACATAAATCATCAGCATATTCCCAATATATCGCAGCAGCAAGGGTTAGAGAGAAATTCCATTTAAAATCACGCTAGACAATATAAAATACTTTGGAATCTATCTGCCAAGACAAAAACAGGAATTATACGAACACAACTATGAAACCCTATCCACACAATTAAAATTAGATCTAAACAATTGGAAAAATATTGATTGCTCATGGGTAGGACGAGCTAACATAATATAAATGACCATCCTATCCAAATTAATTTATTTATTTAGTGCTATACCTATCAAACTACCAAAAACCTTTTTTTACTGAATTAGAAAAACCTACAATAAAGTTCATTTGGAAGAACAAAAGACCAAGAACATCAAGGGAAATAATGAAAAAAAATATGAATGAAGGTGGCCTAGCAGTACCAGATCTTAAACTGTACTATAAAGAAGTAGTCATCAAAACAATATGGTACTGGCAAAGAGACAGAAGGGAGGATCAGTGCAATAGACTTGGGGTAAGCTACCTCAGCAAGCCAGTGTATGATAAACTCAAAGAACCCAGCTTTTGGGACAATAACCCACTATTTGACAAAAACTGCTGGGAAAATTGGAAAACAATATGGGAGAGATTAGATTTAGATCAACATCTCACATCCTATTCCAAGATAAATTCAGAATGGCTGGATGACTTGAATATAAAGAAGGAAACTATAAGTAAATTAGGTGAGCACAGAATAGTACACTTGTCAGATCTCTGGGAAAGGAAAGATTTTAAAACCAAGCAAGAGTTAGAAAAAATTCCAAAATGTAAAATAAATAATTTTGATTACATTAAACTAAAAAGGTTTTGTATAAACAAAACTAATGCTACCAAAATTAGAATGGAAGTGACAAATTGGGGGAAAAAATCTTTATAACAAAAAACTCTGACAAAGTTCTAATTACTCAAATATATAAGGAGCTAAATCAATTGTACAAAAAAATCAAGCCATTCCCTAATTGATAAATGTGCAAGGGACATGAATAGGCAATTTTCAGATAAAGACATCAAAACTATCAACAAACACATGAAAAAGTATTCTAAATCCCTTATAATTAGATAAATGCAAATCAAAACAACTCTGAGGTACCATCTCACACCTAGCAGATTAGATAACATGACAGCAAAGGAAAGTGGTGAATGTTGGAGGGAATGTGGCAAAATTGGGACATTAATGCATTGCTGGTGGAGTTGTGAATTGATCTGACCATTCTGGATGGCAATTTGGAACTATGCCCAAAGGGTTTTAAAAGACTGTCTGCCTTTTGATCTAGCCATACCACTGCTGGGTTTATACCCCAAAGAGGTAATAAGGAAAAAGACTTGTACAAAAATATTTATAGCTGCGCTCTTTGTAGTGACAAAAAATTGGAAAATGAGGGAATGCCCTTCGATTGGGGAATGGCTGAACAAATTGTGGTTATCTGTTGGTGAATGAATACTATTGTGCTCAAAGGAATAACGAACTGGAGTAATTCCATGTAAACTGGAATGACCTCTAGGAATTGATGCAGAGTGAAAGGAGCAGGTCCAGGAGAACATTGTACACAGAGACTGATGATACACTGTGGTACAATCAAACATAACAGATTTATTTACTAGCAACAATGCAAGGATCCAGAGCAAGGCTGAGGGACTTATGAGAAAGAAAACTAGCCACATTCAGAGGAAGAACTGTGGGAGTAGAAACACAGAAGAAAAACAATTGCTTGAACACATGGCCTGATGGGGATATTATTGTGGATGTAGACACTAAATGATAACTCTAGTCCAACTATCAATAATATGGAATTAGACATCTTGATCAATGATACATGTAAAACCCAGTGGAACTGTGCAGCAACTACAGGGGTGGTAGGGGTTTTGAGGGAGAGGGAAAGAACATGAAACATGTAACTATGGGAAAATATTCAAAATTAAAATTAAATTAAAAAAAAGAAAGAATTAAGAAACTATGGAGCAACAATCAGGATCAAACAAGATTTAGTAGTTGGCACTAAAAAGAAGTGGAGGACTAGAAATATGATATTCCAGAAGGAAAAGAAGCTGGGATTTCAATCAAGAATAGCCTACCCAGTAAAACTCAATACGATCCTACAGGGTGAAAAAAAACCCTAGGACATTTAATGAAAAAGAAGATTTTCAAGAATTCTTGATGAAAAGACCAGACCTATTGGAAAAATAGAGCATTCAAACACAAGGTCTAACAGAGGGGGGTAAAAAAGGTAAAAATGAATCAGAAACCATGAGAAACTTAACAATATTAAACTGCTTACATTTCTGATACATATAATGGTCAAGAACTTTATCATTAATAGTGCAGTATACTTAGAGAACATAAGAGTGAATCTGTTTTGTGGGGATCATCTCTAAAGAAAAGTGGAAGGCTGAGAAAGAAGGATGTACTGGGAGGAGGGGGAAGGAAGAGGAAGATTGGGGTAAAACATGTCACATAAAAGAGGCAAACAGGAAAACATTTCACAGTCAAGGGAAAATTGAGGGAAAGCAGGCAATGCTTGAATCGCAATCTCATTTGAAGTGGTTCAAAGAGGAACAAATACACACACACAGAGTGGGGTAAATAAATTCATTAATCCAATGTAAGCAGGAGGGGAAGGGGCTAAAAGACAACAGAGAGGGTGCTAAGTTATAGAGCAGATTAAGGGATGCAGTAGTCAGAAGCAAAACAGACTTTTAACAAGGACACAAGATTAAAAAAGTCACAAATAAATAAAAGAGAATAGGATAACTGGAAATATGTAGTTAGCAATTATAACTGTGAATGTGTGAATAGGATGGATTAACCCATAAAGCAAAAGAGGGCATTAAAATGAATAAGAAACAGGAGTCTAACAATATGTAGTTTACAAGAAATATACTTGAAATGGAATGACACACACAGTTAAAATAAGGGGCTAGATCAAAATCAATTATGCTATAGTTGAAATAAAAGAGCAGGGTAGCAATCGTGATCCTAAACAAAGCAAAATAAAAATGGATTTAATTAAGAGAAATAATCAGGGAATCTATATTTTGCTAAAAGGTACCAAAGGTAATAAATTAATATCAATACTGAACATATATGTATCAAATGACATAGCATCCAGATCCTTAAAGGAAAAGTTAAATTACAGGAGGAAATAAACAATAAAACAATACTAGTAAATTACTTCAATTTACCCCTCTCTGACCTAAATAAATCTAACCACAAAAGAAATTAAAATAGAAATTAAAGGGATGAATAAGTACATTCTACCAAACATTTAAAAAACAATTAATTATAATAGTATATAAACTATTTGAAAAAATAAGTAAAGGAGTTCTACCAAATTCTTTGACACAAATATGATTTTTATTTTTTAATCAGGAAGAGACAAAATGGAGGGAAAAGAACAAACTACTTAACTAGATTTTTTTCAAAATCATAAATGAGAATAGAATTTATTATTTCATAACTTTTACTAAGAATACTCTAGATATTTGACAAGAACTACTGATAAAATTGTTAAGTACTCTGATGGAAATTGGATTTGGTCCAACAAAATCTTACAGTAAGTTCAAAATGGATATAACATGAATATCAAAAGTCCAAACATAAATTTTATATTTATGGGTAGGAAGAGAATCCTTAATAAAACAAGAAACAAAGCCAATCTCCAAATAAATATATAAATGCAGCTAGGATATGAAGGGAAGTTATTAACTGGGGAAAAATTTGTAAATTTTATTATCTAATTATCTCTGGTAGGGTTCTGATATACAAGATTATATATAGAGAACTATGGCAAAAGTATATAAAACCAAGAGTCATTATCTTCAATTGATAATTGGTCAAAATAGGTGAATAAATTGATATAAAAAGAACAATTGCAAGCTATTAACAATCTAGTGAAAGTCTTTTTCAAGTTGAAAGCAGTAATATTAGAAAAGATTTTTTTTAAAATGAGAGAAATGTGAATCAAAACAACTCTGATGTTTCATTTTACATTTAGTAAACTGGAAAAGTTAACAAAGAATGGAAATATTTAATCTAAGAGTGGATGTAGATAGACAATCACACAAATGCACAATTGGTGGAGCTGTAATTTGGAGAAAAATTTGCAATTGTTAAAAAGTTTCTAAAATGGCCATGCCCTTTGACCCAGAAATAGTTATTTTAAAGAGGCTGAAGACAAGAAACTAGGTTACATATATACTATTTATAAGAATACTTTTCGTGGTAGAAAATAACTAGAAACAAAGTTGATAATCTATCTCTTTTGGAGAACAGCTAAATAAACTATTATTTATTGGAATTATTGGAATATCACTTGACCCATAAGAAATAATGAGTATGAAGAACTTATGAGAAAAATGGGAATATTTATATGAATTAATACAGCATAAATGAGCTAGGAATAGGTAAACAATAAACACAACTACATAAGGTAAATGGCATGAAGGAAAAAATTAAATTGAACTCTGTGTAATTAAGATAGACACTCTATGCCTCAGGGAAGAGGTAATGCATTTCCTTTGATAGAACACTTCCTTCATAAATGTGGAAGGTCCACAGGTGTAGAATACTGCACATGTTTTTTGGACTTTTTCAATGTTGTCTTGAGTTTTTCTCTTTTTCTTTTCTCTTTTTTGCCTTTAAAATATACTATTTGTCATATGGGCTGGCTCTCTAAGTAGTGAAAGGGAGAGGGTTTTTAGACAAAACTATGATAATGTAAAAAAAAAAACAAATACATGAATAAAAATTAATTAAAAAATTAAAAAAGGAAGAAAATGTATCTCCCTCCCTCTTCAGAGGTGAGGGCCTGAGAGTGTGGAACTAAACATATGGCTTATTTTATCCTTTTTTGCCACTTTTCCCTTTATTCTTTTTAAATTTGTTATGAGATGGTGTACTGGGTAGGATAAAGGATGAGTGATACATATAGAGTGATGAGAAGATAAAAGATATCAATAAATTTTTTAAAGGGAAAACTCCTCAAATGTTTCATGTAGAGACTATTTCTAATGGACTAAATTATATCACCATGTGCCAAAGACAAAAAATACAATTTAAATCTACAATGATTTATACTAATGCATATGATGGTGGAAGAAACTCACCTCTTGAAAGTAGTATTAAGAGAGATCTTATCTTGTGTATCTGAAGGAGTGCCCTACTCATTATTCAATTGGGTTACAAATTCGTTTTTTGAAAAGGGGACTCACCTGAGATTTCCATTTTCTTGTAGAATCTGCATCAGGTTGAATGTGGGTTCTGTCTGCTGAATTTCAGCCTTGGAGCAAGTAGTAGTTTCTCCATTCCATTCAGGAACTTTCAAAGGATTTTCTTTGGGGGATGTTTCTACCAAGGCAGTAAGAGAAGGTGTATATTTGGCTTGATTTTCAGCAAGAGACCCTGCAGAATCCTCTTGGGATGCTTCCTGTTCTTCATCTTCATGATCTATTGGGTCGTCCTCTTCTTCTTCACTCTCTGTCTCAGTTTTAATAGAGATTTCAGCTGGCTGTGGCATCACTAAAAAAGAAAACCCCAAATGCTGGTGAAAAAAAAAAACCATATGGGTTCTTCTCTCTCAACAACTTCTGATAATACATACAAGCATTTACATTAATTTACAAATAAGATAGAAAAGTAATAACACAGAAGTATGTCTATGCAAAATCATATGCATTTCTAATGCCTTCATTAAATTTTACCTAGTATACTGTCACACTGCCAAAGGACAAACTCATTGAGCTTCACACACGAAAAAATCTTAAATCTACACTTATAGGTTATTTTTAATAGTTTAATGTGAAAAGAAAAAAAAACTGTTTCTTAGACTTATACTTGCAAAGAGAATCACTGCTCAGCTTTACACTTAAAAACAAACTTGGCAAATATAGTTTCTAAAAAGGAGACAATGCCAGTTATTGTTTCCTGTTTTGGACGTGATGATGTTTTCAATGTAAAGCGCTGCTTTAAGTATGAGCCAACTGGGCTTGGCTCTCTCTGGTATGAGGCAGACAAGATGGAAGGAGATATGGACTGGCAATATTTTTGAAAGAGTCAGGCGTGGTCTTATATATTTTTACCAACATGGCCATGGTAATTAAAATATTACTTTTCCTCATAATATCAGCTTTTATCATTTTTAATTGTTACATTTCTCGCAACCACATTGGAAAAGTAGCTCTCAATTTTTTAGATAGCCTACCAGGCCATGTGACTCCGAGACCCAGAGCCTCGGACATGCTCTTTTTCCGCACTTGCTCCTCTCCCTATTCTCCCTAGCCTCGAGGCTGCTTTTCAGGGAAAAGGGACAATGGCTTTACATGCCCCTGGGCTTCTAGTACCTTTGTCCAGTGGGGGGGGAGGGGGCCTGGTCTTAAAATTTTGCTAAATCCCTTACTTGTGGCCACTCCTGATTTTCCTGATCCCTGACTGAGAACTCCTCTACTTTTCCTGACTCCTGATCCCTGGCCTCCGCTTTTCCTGTTCTGACTGCCTGCGGACTTCTGAGATTTCCCAGCGACCCCTCGCGACCCCTGCGACCCCCCCCCCCCTCGCCTCTTCAGAGACTGCTTCAGATTTGGGAAGTATTGCCCCCACCTTGTTAATGACTTTTAACCTGAAAGAAGCTTTTACCTCAAATAACGCCCTCCATATGGCTTTTTGGGCACCTCTCCCCAGCGTGGATCTCCGAACCTAAGTTTTTCCCTAGCTCAGCTAGCGTTTACTCTTCAATCGGGCCGCATGGCCTATTTCAAACTTTCTTGGGATTATTTCAAACTTGAAACTCAGGGGAACTTTGAACTTTAAAACCCTTAAGCTCAGAGCAGAGCCTGGTTATAAGGACCTTGAATTTGGACCAGTGGTAGATTTTAAAACCTCAGAACTGAATGGGTTTTATTTCTGTTTTAAAGAGACTCAGTGTCTTACTGTATTTTGCTGATTGGTTTTGTGAATTTATTTTGTCCTTTTTTGTTGATTTTCCTGTTGCACTGAATCATTTTAAGGTAATGAAGTTTTTGGCTGCTAGATTAATTCTGTTTCTGATTTATTGTAACTCCCAAATAATGAACAATCTATTAGAACTGGTAAAAGAGGTTTTTTTGACTGTATAGCTTGTTATCTGGTACTCATATTGTATTTCCTAATTTATTTAAGGTTTCATTTTTTACTGTATCAAAACAATGCTGTTCTCTGTACCATTTATGAACATCTTACACATTTTAAAATTGTAAATTGCCTTATGTATACTGGATTAGCCATCTAACCTATAGGAGCACATCACTTAAGATTTTATTCTATCTTGATAATTGTGTACAACCTTGGAGATTTTGATACCTTGAGATTTAAATTTTAATTTTGTGAGAAGTCTTTAAATTTTACTTAGATCCTAGCCCCTTCTGTATAAATGATAAGGTTTTTATATATTTATTTTAAGGAATTGTTGTCTTAAAGGATATTTTATTGTGAAGAATTGTTGTCTTTTATATATGTTTTAGCCTGCTTTTATCAGAAGGATCTAGAATTCTTAAGGATAATTTAGAACCAGAAGGTTTTTTTTTTTAATCAGAATTTTTTTTTAGGCTCTGTCCCACAATTGCTATGGAGGTAGTAACAGAATTACTTGTTGAGAAGATATCTTAGCCAAGGTTTGAATTTGTAACAAGTATACGATTTTTTTAAACATCATAGCAAGTGACTGTAATAATGGGTTGTTTATTGTTTTAAAATGTGTTATTAGAAATTATGGTACTCTATTTGAATGTGCATTGTGAATCTGTTATTTTGTAAAACCCATTTACACTCACAACTCATGCAAAGGCTTAACAGGAAATGAATCTCATTTTTGGGTGAAAAACCCTTCACTAGTTCTAAGGTATTTATTTTTTGATTTTTAAATCATTTTATTTTTCCTCCTTACATGTGCAATGCAATATTTGCTCCTTTCCCATTTTTTTAAATCCTTGAAAGTATTGTTTCCTTATTGCTTTTCCTTTTAAATTTTTTAATGAGAGCATTTGATTTTTTCTTTTTTTTCATCTTGTGTTAATTCTTTTTTTTAAATTTTACTGTGATATAAGCTTAATGCAAATATATATTTGCTATAATATTAATGCATACCTGAAAATCCTGAGACTATGGTAACCTGCCAATTATTGGTAAATATTATGGGACTGTGATTTAATGTCTTTCTGTCTGATTTCAGGAGAAGTGCTAAAAAGAGCCACGAGGTCTTAGAGACTGACTGAGAATCTGTAAAGAGCCAAGGAGCAAAAGGTCATGCAGATCATGGATTGCAGAAGTTCTATGCCAATACTGAAGGGCTTGAAACTGGGGTTTGAGTTTTGGAGTCAGCTTTTCTAATGCTTAGAGGCTCAGAGCCCCCCTCAACTTAAATTCCTAGTGAAGCACCTAAGATTGGCTATTATTGGCTCATTCCCTGAGAAGGTGCAGGGAAAATCAGACCAGAGAGATATTCCCCTTATATATATAGAGAGAGAATGGCAATTTTATACATATATATATATATATTTAGAGAGAGAGAGAGAGAGAGAGAGAGAGAGAGAGAGAGAATGGCAATTTTCTATAGTCCTGGCCCTGAATGGGTACTTGCAAACTGCTTAAATCACTTTAATTGGGCCTTGATTCAAAGGCCTGTTATAAGTTTATTTTTCCTTACATTTTTGCACATTTTTACATTTCATTCACAAGTTAATTTTTTTCTTTTTTTATTTGAATTTTATTCTTTTTTTTTATTATTGTTTCTTTTGCCAATTGATTTCATACAACCCTGTGACTCAGCCATGCATCCTTAGCTGACCTGAGGTACCCTCTTCAGGGGAGAAATGTGTTATTTAAAATTTTTCTCAGGGGTGTGTGTGTTTTTATAATCATAATGTCTGAATTATAATCTATAATACAAGTTAATTTCAACTCCTTTAGGAGTAATCTCAGGAGGGTAATGTTAATTCTCAGAAGGGAATGCATGTTTTATAACCTATAACGTAAAGTTTAAATTCTTTGAGAGTAACTGCAGAATAAGGATTGTGCCATCTCCCCACACCATGAAGATGCCTGAAGAGCCTTCACTGGATTATGAAGATCCAAATTTGAACTTTGGGGTGCAGTTGATTGAACTATGGGGAGTCGAATGAGTTGAATGCATTTGTTTTGAATGTATACTTCTTATGCCAATAGGAGACTGCCCCAAATTGCCTTTTTGTCAATGAAGCTAGCTTTTATCCTCTTTTCTTTTATCCCCAATTTTCAGTAATTTAGAAGTTGACTATGGTTTAAGATCCACCGAAAAAGACCAGTCTTTTTCACCGGATCTCAGGGGGGTAATGTGTTATTTAAAATTACTGGGGTTCTATTTAGAAGTATTAAGCCTCGAGATATGTAGCATCTGATAAACTTCCTGTGGACATGTGGGGGACTTTGAGACTACATTTTCCATGATGCAACAGGTTTCCTGTTTTGGATGTGATGACGTTTCAACGTAAAGCCTGGCTTTAAGTATGAGCCAACTGAGTTTGACGCTCTCTCTGGTACGAGGCAGATAAGATAGAAGGAGATACGGACTGGCAGTATTTTTGAAAGAGTCAGGTGTGGTCTTATATATTTTTACCAACATGGCCATGGTAATTAAAATATTACTTTTCCTCATAATATCAGCCTTTGTCATTTTTAATCCTTACAGACAGAGAGGTATATTTCTTTATTCCAGGTGCAGGAGGAGTGAAATACTTTTACTCTCCCAAGCTCAAAGCAGCAAAACAGCCTACTACTCAATCATGAATCAATTAGAACTGTAACTATTAAGGGCTACATTCAACATATAAAAATCTGATTATTTCATAAGTACCATGTATTAATGTAATGCTCTGTGCATAAATATGTGTGCGTGTGTGTGTGTGTGTGTACAATATCTCCCTTACTGTAAAGACAATGGAAGGGAAGATTATTTTTTTTAATCTCTTACAATTCCCATGACATTCTATGGCTCCACAAAAGATCAAGTAACCATAAACAATAGTTCAGAAGGACCAACTATGAGGTTAGATAACTTATTCTGTCAAGACATCAGGCTAACTGAGTTTGGTTAAGACGAACAGCATATTTGTACCTGGGTATTTTGGTCTTAGTGACCTCAATCTGCCATTCCGTCTTCTGCGTTTTCGTACCTCCAGGGAAAGGAGCTTCCTTTCATAAAGAGCAGCATGTATCTTGGCCTTCGAATTCATATTCTCAACCTTCATTTCTGGCCCTGCATCAACAGCCACTCTGGGAAAACAGCAACCCAGCACAAACTTTATAAATTTTTCTCCTTTATTTCAATGCCAAGCCTGGTGGAGGTCTATAATGATAAAAGACTGACCCAGTGACTCTAGGGAATTCTAAAATGTTTGATAGCTAATCAGAAAAATTGGGAAAACCTGTCTGAATTAGTGAAATGTTTGAATGAGCTATTTTTTAAAAATATTTTTTATTATTTTTAAGTATATAAACAATAGCATTAGAAGACTGCATTACATTAATGAGGAGGGTCCCAACTCCTTTCTTGTTAAGAAGTTATTTTATTCCAGCAAAATCCTATGATTAAACAAAGGTAGGGAAGCTAAGATGGTTGGACAAAAATCTGTGAGAAAAAGAAAGTGGAGGAAGAGGGACCGCATTGTATGTGTGTGAGGGGGAAGAGGGAGTGGAATACTGGAGCTCTTAGCCTATAATCTATTAGATGATGGAATCCCAGGACACCTGAGATACAAATGGAAGTATTTTGAAATCAGTCTAAATTGAGGATGAGAGCAGAAAATAAATGAAGGAACTTTTTAATCCTGTCCCAAGCCAACTTCACAATAGGTTGTGACAAAACAATGGGTAGATTCATTCATTCACTCATTCATTCATTTGACATTAATTTAGCACCTACTGTATAAAAAGACACTTGGCTAAGAGGCCATAAATTTAGAATAAACACCTATCCCTCTGTCATTTCAGTAAGAAAGCAAACTATTTATTTGAATAAACTGACTACTCAAATCATACAAAATGGATCCTATAGCCAGCCATATATAGACAGAAATTAAAATCTAAACTAAATTTAAAAACTTAAAATCTATAATTCCTTGTCCTGGAAACACAGATGCATTCCTCCCTCCAAATTAGTATTTTCCAGATTTTTATATGTGAGTTGGATTTAAAATTTAGTATCTTTCCAATGAGAAGTGAATTTGATGTTAGGATGAAATTCTTTGGTTACCTTTAAAGAAGAAATGTCTAACTCTTAATTCCCTATCACATCAATCAGTCAGCTCCTTCTGCAATTCTGCCTGCATTACCCAGAAAATCTCAGTAGTAAGAAAAAGACCCTTCTTTTAGAAAAGCTCTCAGTATACCAGTATAACCGCAACCACAAACTTCTAAATGAAACCTTTTGTACAGTGGATTCTCAGAGATTGAATAATTGGTTATAAATGATAGTTATGAAATTTCCTTTTCTAGAGATATTTTAAAAGTCTTGATAACCAAAGCTATCTTAGACAAATGAACACATCTTCCTAAACAGATAACAATGGAGAAAATGTATAAAATAAACTCCTGCCCCATTGTATTTTTAATTCGTATTATGTGTAACCAAATTTGTCATTTATTTCAGCATAGAAGAATAAGGTTTTTACAAACTTTGAAGAGTGTCATGTACACACTGGTTCATGATAAATGATTATGATTTTGAATACAGGTAACATTACATTACATCTTTAAATCACTGAGGATCTTAACTGATGGCAACATAATGCACTAACAAATGAGGTAGTATGTTATAGTAGGATAATCTCTATATTTGTAGTGAGAGAACCTAGTATAAATCCTGGCGCTCCTACTTAGTACCTGTATCACCTTGGGAAAATGATTTTGCCTCCCTCTGTAAAATAAGGGGAGTATGACCCTTGAGATCTTTTGTAGCCCTAAAACCTCACTCATGAAATAGATAATAATATGTGAGAAGGTATTTTGTAGACTGTAAAACACAGAAATACAAACTTATTATATATTTTAAAATACTATATATTAGAAACTGGCTAGCCTAAAAAATTATCCCCCCACAACTTTTGTTGTCATTTATATTGATGATTTCACTGGCGTAGCTCAGTGGTTTCAAATTCAAATAGAAACAGCTTTTTCGGGGTGCATGACTCAGAAAAACACAAATTAACATTATCTATGTTGTACTGTATTTTTACTTTTTTAATAAACATTTCCCAATGACATTTAAATCTGGCTGGAGGTATCCTGCAGCAGAATGTGACCCCTTTGGTGTAGGTGGCACCTGATGAAAAGACTCCAATGGAAATAATCCCGTTCTACTACTTATATAGCTGTGGAAAATTACTTGGTGTACTAAATGGGTCAAGTGACTTTCCCACAGTCACAAAGCCAATACATGATGGAGGCAGGTTTGAAGCACAGGTCTTCTTGACTGATTTCAACATTAGTTTCTCTAACTATTATGCCATTCTCTATCTATTATGTGGCTTTTCTTTTTAAAATTTTGCCCAAACAGAAAGAATTATTATGTAACAGTCAGAATCTAGGATTAAGAGCTAGAAAAATTTATTAATTCACTCTGACTTTGATAGTGGGTCAAATCATACTCATTATATTCCTGTTTCTTCATTAATCAAGTGACAATAAGTCCATTTTACTTCTTGCCAAGAAAGATTTAAAAATATGTTTGTAAAGGATTTGGTATAGCAAACCTCCCATGAAATGAAATGTAGCATTTAAAGTACGTTGTAAGCCACAAAGTACTACTTAAATATCACTATTATTATTGTAATAAATGAATTTCTCTCTCCTTAAAAGTATAGAGTATATTTGGCATAGAGTCTAAAGAAAGGGCCTTGGAGACTGGAAATCCTGGGGATAAGTTGATATGTATTGAGCATGTGACTCTGGACAGTTCAGTTCCCTTCTAAGTGATCCAGGCAACTTCTTAAGTATGTAAGTTACAGAGAAGGTACCAATGTGCATTGGGAGAGGGGATTTTCTCATAGGGAGTGCCTTAGGCCAACCAAAGTACAGGTTTATTATAGTCTGATAACCTCTAATCCAATGGGGATGAATGAATTTGGTGTACCTGTAAATTGGACTGAAATTCTATGGCTGTTCTCAAGAAGAACTGGCCAATTCCCTATCACTAAAATCAAAGTCAGATTTTTCTGCAATTTTAACAGCATAACCCAGAACAACATCTCCATTCAATAATCAGAAAAAGACTCACTTTGGCCAGTTTCTCAATAGTTTATTATAGAGAAAACTGCAAGCCTTCAAATAAAAGCTTTTGGACAATTAATTCTCAGAGCTATGAAAAGGACAGCCTCATAAAGGTGGTTAAAGAAACTCCTTTTTAGAACTATAGTCCTCTTCCCCACCACCACCAAAAAAAGGCATAAAACAAAAGAGCTACATAGGTATATAACTACTTTTCTAATAGCCAAAAACCTCCCCTTTGCCATGAGGCTTTGGTCTCAATGCTTTATTTTTCTGGTTAGGCTCTTCATCTAGATCAAGATTCTTCTAGGAATTATGTCTTTAAATAAACATGTCTTAATAGCACATATATAGGATTACAAAAGAAACAAATCATGTCAAAAATAGTTATCATGATTTTAAAATAAATGTACCAAATTCACAGATGCCAGATTAAGAACTCCTGATCTAGATAAATCCTTCCCCAAGTTTTCCTAAACCATCGAAATCCTCTACCAACAATATACAGACCTGGGAGCATAGCTTTTTGGAACATTTTCAGCTCTGCACACTTCTAATTCTCTGGAACAAACCTCAAGTAGCACTATGTCAAGATGCAGAAAGGCCAGATTAACAAACCACTGGATTCCATTACAAAAATAAATTCTGAGTGAACAGCAGTCTCTAGTTCCCACTCTAGATCTCTTTCTGAAACAGCCAAGCAAGAATAGTTAGTAGCAGCAGCTGAAAAATTTTGCCTATAGCTCTATATGGAAAAACTCAACTGTTTTTGTAAAAGAGATACCAGAACAGGCCACAGGCAGAAACAAATTGGTAATGCTATCAATCTGGACCAAGCTGTAAAATGTTCTTTAAGGTAACAAAACTATTGCATTCTGTGCTCAATCTCTACATAGTCACACAATCGCCCATACAGTCTCAACTTTTCCAAACCACTTACCGTGGCCTCCCTACCAAGAGGTTTCTTCTCGAGTTTCCCCTACAGGAGTAGAGAGGACAACTGGTTAATGGGCAACAATATGCATGCATATGCATCCTTTCTCTTTCTCTCTCTCTCTCTCTTTCTCACACACATATATACACACACAGTTTTTTTGGTGCTTTTTCTTTAAAACAAGGTGCCAGCTTTCCTGTAGCAATTTCATTTATTGCAGTTCCTCAGCATAGGAGCTAGGTCAGGGAGAGAAGTTCTCTCTAGGGAGAAAATACATAAAGGTGAGAAACTTTTTTTACAAATCATGGATTTGGAGGCCTATGACCCCAAAGGGACTTTTCTAAAGATGCTTACAAAAAAAGCAAAGCAGGAAGAACAAATGAGCTAAGAGGATATTCTAGTTCCTGGTAAAGTCAAATGACTACTACTCATTAGTTTTGAAAAGGGATAAGCATAAAGAACTTCTTTATTTTATAACCAAAGATAGATATGAGGGCTATGATGACACTCAATTCCTAATAATCCTGTGAAAATAACTAGCTTTTTACATCCCTAAATACATAAAACGGTTTTCATACATTAGGCAATTCTCCTAAATCACTGTTTTTCTCTGCAAGTATTCTCTTGCATCTACTAGATGGTTTTCTCCTCTTACTATTCCTAATAAATTCACATCCATTATGTACGATACAAGCTATAGTTTGAGCCTGAAAGTAGGAAAGATCTCTCTGGGTAATACAGCCCAGATTCTCTGTCAAGTTGTACGGCAAGAAGCCCAGGAATGTCAACCTAATACAAAACATGTCCCTAATCCTAGCTCCAAAGAATCCAAAAAAGACTCACCACACTAGCATCAGCTCTATATAAATTGTCAAGGCATTTGTAATCCTCATTTTAGGAAACTGGTTAATTTTTATAAAACTGATTACAAATAAATTACCATAAAACTAAGCTTATTCAGAATGCAATCAGAAGCCCTTATAATTTAGGGAAATCTTGGGATAAATCTTTTTTATAAAACAAAGATTCACCCTTTAATTTATCAGTTTTACAAACTGTTTTTATCATCAATGAATATCATTTAGGAAAGGAGGTATTCCATATTAAGTAAATTTCTTAACTTAGACAAAACTTTTTATTATGAAAATTTTTGATGGAAAGTTTTCTAAACTCGAACACTTGCACTGTCTCAAACAGCTAGGTGATACTTTAAATGAGAATGCTATGCACGAAGGCAGGAAGATCTAAGTTACAATCCTTCCTCACACTTATTAACTGTGTGATCCTGGGCAAATCACTTAATCTCTGTCAGTTTCTCATGTGAAAGACAGGAATAATAGTAGCATAGGCCTCCCAAGGTTGTGATGTTATTTATAAAATGCTTTGTATATTTTAAAGTGCTATATTAATGCTATAGCGATTATTATTTTAAAATTACTATTTAGAATATGATTCAGCTTTTTTTGGATGACTCCCAAATATCTCTACCAAAAAGTGTTTGCTGCTATGATAAATAGTTTTAAGATCCTTAGATCCCTAAGAAGTTGAATTCCCAGATGGAATTTAACAGAGATAAAATGTGAAGTCCCACACATGGATTCAAAAAGCAACTTCATAAGCTGGGAATAAAGGAAACACCAGCAGATTTGGGAATAAGATCTGGAGGCAAGGGCAGTTAGCAGACTAAAAGGTCTAGGAATCAGAAGTAAAACATCAGGAAAAGTTTCATTGTGCTTTATACTAGTCAAACACCTGCACTCTACCCTTGTCCAAATCCAGAGGATTGTATTAGCTTCTGGGCACCACATTTTAGAAAAGATGTTGGCAAGTTGGAACATGTCAACAGAAGAGAGATCAAGATGGCAAAACTGGAAGGGAGGGGAAGGTGGATCATGCCATGTGAGGATCAGTTATAATATTTTATCCTAATATTTACAATTGAGATTATTTAGCCACCTGGAGAAGATAATTTAGCAGGAACATGATACCTTTTTTCGAGTATTTGAAGGTCAATCATGTAAAAGGGAGGTGAAATGTTTTCTGACCAGAGGGTAGAAATACAAACAGTGGATAGAAATTTAAGAGAGGAAAATCAGGTTTCCTATAAGGAAAAAAATTTGTAATGATTAGGGCTATTCCCAAAGGGCATAAGCCACTTCAGGAGAGATTCCCCTTCTGGAAATCTTCAAGGAGAGGTTAGAAGATAACTACTACTAGCTCTACATGAGGTATTTCTATTCAAGAAGAAGTTAACTTAGATGTCTTCTAAAATCCCTTCCAAATCTGAGATTATGTGATTCTTATGTCTATTTTCTATAGTTATTCTATTTATAAACTCCTGTCATGCAATGAGTTACCATTTTTTCAGTTGTAAGTATATATATATATATATATATATTTCCTTTCTTCTAATATGCTGCTTCTTAATCTGTTAAAAGCTAGAAAATTTTTTAAATTAAGCTTGTTTAAAGGCTCTGTTTAAAAGATCTCTGAGTGAGATCTCATGGGTTTTGTTCTCATGAATGTCCATGGAGCTCATAGTTCATGGATTTGTGATATCCACTTTGCCTCATATAGATATCTTTTTTTTTCTTGCTTCATTTTGATTCTTGGTCATGTTGTAGAGCTGAGATTTTCAAATGAATGACGTCAAGTGAAGTGTTTTCATTTCAGATTTGCTTAAATAAAGGCACACTTTTATTTATATACTGCCCCCTTCCACCAAGAAATTAGCAACATAATTTCTATAAAGCCATTTTCTTTGTCTTTCATTTACTTCCTTCTCACAATGTGATCCATTCCAGTATTTTACGCTATAAAAATCAGCAAATCCCCACCTGTCCTGGAAGAGACGTGTGGCCAGCATATAGTTCATTGAGGTCTTGTGCTCTAGGTAGGACCTGAAAAACAGAGAAAGGACTAGTTATATCTTCAGTTTAGTTCAAGAGAAGATTGATGCAAAAATAAAACTGATTCAAATCCCCAGTTGGTATGTAATTTGCAGATTATTTTTCTTAAAAATAAAAGGAAGTAGCAATTACATAAATTCAATTGTTAGCAGAGTAAGAAGATTCAAGAAATTGTAGGATGATACTGGGGAAATAGAAACAAAAATATACTTCACAATTACAATTAAAATTTTCAAATGGAAGAGGAATAGAACATTTTCTCCAGAAAAGGGTCTTTATTTAGGTTCATACCTTCTAGGGTCTGGTGGTTGCAATCTGAAGTTCTCATTTAGAAGGGCCATGTAGGCACAGATTTTGGCATGTGAACACTCAAAGTTATGTTACCTAATAATGAGATAAGTCTATTGCTATAATTTTGAGATTTCAGCATTCAAAATAATGCCTTACTAGTTGAAAGTTGCTAATTAGAAATTCAAAAAAGAAAACAATTTTACAAATGTTGATAAAGCATGTATAGGGCAACTGGCATACAAAGATGATGGATGAGGAGGCAGAGAAGGAAAGAAACGGAGGCGAGGAAGAGATAGGGAAAAAGCAAGAATTTATTATGGGCTTACTAAGTGCCAGGCATTGGGCTAAGCACTGAAGATATAAATATAAGCAAGAGAGATGAAAACATAGTCTCTTTCTTTTTTAACTTTTGCTTTCTTTGTTTTTTAAATAAAATTTTAAAGATATTTTATTTTCTCAATTACATGTAATAACAATTTTCAACATACATCTTATAATTTCCTAAAATTTTAAGATCCAAGTTGTCTCCCTCCTAGAAATGGAAAGCAATTTGATGTGAGTTATACATTTATTATCATGGAAAACATACTTCCATTTTGGTCATTGTTATAAGAGAATACTCATATAAAACCAAAACCCCAAATAAAAAACAAAGTAATATGAAAAATTGTATGCTTTGATCTGTATTCCAACTCCAACAGCTCTTTTTCAGGAGGTAGATAGCATTCTTTGTCATAAGTCCCTCAGAATTGTCCTGAATCATTGTATTGCTGAGAGAAGCTATGCCCATAGTCTCTTTCTTAAAAAAAAAAATTACAATATACTGGGAAGATGTCATGTATACAAGTTATACATATATGTATAAACACATATACATATACATATATATAGAATATATGTAGTATATGTGCACATATATAATGAGAAGATAAGTCATATATACAAGTAAAATAGAAGTCAGAATATGATTAAGTTCATAAGAGAGCTCAGAGATATTTCTGGAAGTCTTTATGAGAAGGGTAGATGGTATTTGAGCTGGCTCTTGGAAAAATGAGAAGGATTTCAACATGCAGAGCTCTATGTATGTGGCTAGGTAAGCTGGAGTCAAGTTTCACATTATCTATATAGCATTGGGTAACCCTTAAAGTGCTCTATAAATGTGAATAATTCTTACTGGCATATAATTTACTGTAAGACACAAGATGAATAAATGAGAGTATTGGGCCTTGAACCCAAATCTCCTGACTCCCAGACCCATGCACTTCTTCTTAAAGCATGCTCCCTACCTTCCCCAGTCTCCATCCTCCCATGCTTACAATCAAAGGTCAGATTCCCTGAGAGATGACATCTGTAGTTTTCCTTCACTTGGGGATCCCTATGCCAGGCACCATAAACCTCATCCCTCTCATCCCCTCGTGAAATAAACTGAGATATCTAACTGGGGAGACAACATTGTGAAACCATGAAGGTTAATTAAGTCTAAAAATTGTACTCTGCTTAGAAAAATGTCCCTGTCCTATGACTAACAAACAACTATTTCTTATTCCTTCAATTTCTGTGATTAAGAACTGCCATTTGCTTAGTTAGGTAGAAAATCCTTTTCCCCTGCTAATCTCAACAAATTTAACTCAATTTGAACAAACATATTAAGCAGGGCACTGGAGATACAAAGACAAAATGGAAATATCTGTCCTCGATGAAATTACATTACAGGAGATAAGGTAGCATGTAATATGTTCAGAATAAAGTAAATACAAAACAGGGGCAGCTAGGTGGTTCTTTGGATAAGGAGCCAGGCCTGGAGATGAGAGGTCCTGGGTTCAAATCTGACCTCAGACATTTCCTAATTGTGTGACCCAGGATAAGTTGCTTAACCCCAACTGCCTAGCTTACTACTGCTCTTACTGCCCTTCTGCCTTGGAAATGATATTTAGCATGGATTCTAAGATAGAAGGTAAGGATTCTTTTAAAAAGATAAATCTAAAACAATGCAAAGTAATTTTAAGAGGGGAAGAATACAACTTAGGGAAAATCAGTAAAGACTTCTAGTAGATCTCATTTGAGTTCTGTTTTGAAGAAAGATGCAAGTGAGAAAGTTCATTTCAGTGTTGGGAAATCCATCTGCAGTAAGGCATGGGAAAGGGGCAGCTAGGTGGCGCAGTAGATTAAGGGTAGGCCTGGATTTGGGAAGATATGGGTTCAATATGGCCTCAGACACTTCCTACCTGTGTGACTCTGGGCAAGTCTCTTAACCTTACTTGCCTATCCTTTACCACTTACACCTTACCATAATTACAGAGCTGATACTAAGACAGAAGGTAAGAGTTCTTTTAAAAAAAAAAAAAAAAAGATAAGGCAAGGGTGTATAAGAGAAACAGCAAGCAGGCCGGGTTTACTGTAAGGGAGAGTTCCTCTTCCTACTCTCTTCCCTATCCCCCTTATTAACCTGCTCCATATGATATGAATACTCACTTGCCATGCCCCATGCTCATCTCTGTTCACATTATTTTCATCTTCTAGTAATCAGAGAAATTAAAATTTTTCCTAAAGATTTTATAATCTTTACTACCCTCTCTAATACTGGTAGTTCCTTCTCTTATATCCATTTGGGACCCAGGAGGATTTAGCATGCTATTTATTCCCTAATATGACTAATATGACTCTCTTTGAGGCTACCATTTAGACATCACTCTCCACCTCTGAAATTCAATGAATTTGATTATATAGGCCTGTCCAGAGCCTTTCTACCACCTATTGACCCCTTTCCCCACTGAGTTCAGTATCTGACTCATAGTATTCCTTCTCTACTTCAAGACTTCCTATTATTCCAATATCCATGTTGATAATCCTTTAAAAACTCTGCCTACCAGTTCATCATCCATAATTCTCATGCTATCTATGATTAGAGAAGGAAATTTTATTTTCCTCTTCTGCTTCTTTTATGAAGCCCTATTACTCCTAAGTCTGGTTTTTTTTTTGTCTGAACAGAAATTAATTGGTTATTGAATTGTATTAACTTCAACAGCTAATTCTTCAGTTCATCCCTGTCCACCATTGCCCTTGCTCAGGTCTCACTTTCCTCACTTCCTAATGGTTAAGCAGTTTAACAAGGCGCTATCTATTTTTTAATACCTAGTTCCCTTGTTTTTTTGTTATTCAAAACTCTGATAATCAAAAATCTTGAGTCACGCCCATATTCACCTTTTCTGAATCCTTCTATTCTAGAGTCACTGAAATAGGCAGGAAAGCTACACATCATGCTGACTATGCAGACCCACTATAAATTCATTACTTAATTTCAGTCAGGGTCCAGCCCCTCCTTTTTATTCATTTCTAATAGAGTCCTATTCACACTCCCTGAAAGTTTGTTCTAAACCTTTTCTTGCCTCCTCAAGTGCCCAGTTCTAACCTTTCCTTTTCCTACTCAAATGACCTCAAATCCTACTTTATTGAGAAGACTGAAGTTATCATTTAATCTTTTGTATTACATGCCTCGGTCTTTCTAAATATCTATCCACTGTGTGTATTTTACTAATCTTAAAAGAATTTCTTGTCAAGGCTTATTTTTCCACTTGTACTCATAATCCTATCCCTTCTAGTTTTTCTCCTAAACCCCATCCATCATCCACCTTTCTCTCATTTTTTATGTCTCCCTAACAACTGTTTCCTTCCTCCCTAAGGTTCTCCAATCCGGTTATTCCTTAAGCTACTTGTCTTACTGCTCTCCTGCCTTTTACCTCTTTGACTGCTAAACTCCTTAAGAGAGTAATCTATACTGATTCTACTTCCAATCCACTATTCTACTAAAACTGCTCACTTTAAAACCATCAATGACTTAAGAATTGAAAAATCTGATAGCCTTTTCAAAATCTTCAGCCCTTCTCTAGCATCTCTTTTTGGACTCTCTCACTTCCTTTGCTATATAGTCTTCCTCTTCAACCCAATCCCTGCCTTCCATACTTGGAGTTTTTAATAGAAATGTTGCTTTCACCTCAAACACCTGGTCCTTCCTCAGTTTTCTCAACTTTATTCTACCTCAGCCATACAAAGATGGATGGTCATGCTCTTGATATCATTAACATTCATAATTGACTTCCATGATTCGGAAATCTCTCTTTTGGAACATAAGATCTTATCCTTTCATCTTTCTCTGCCTCTCTCCTCTTTAATCTATTGTTCATATTTCTCTGAATAATGACTTGTCGCTACATCACTACCTTCTTTGTCCATATCCCTTATTCTGACTTCAACTTCCTTTTTTCACAACCTTGACTTGGTAGATACACAGCTCAACTTTATACTGTCTTATACTCTAATTCCTTGCCCCTGTCTTTTCTTAATTCCACTCATGCCTTGCTAAGTCCCAACCCTTAATTACTCTCATAATTTGCCTTCTTTGACCCCAAGTGCTGCTGAACACCACTATAGGAAGTCAAAATCATGCTGATTAAGCCCACTATAAATTCATATTATCTCATCTCAGCTAGATCCTCTCTGCTATATGGAAATTCTTTTACTCTCCTCTGACTTTCTACTGAACTTGTCATAGCCCTCTCCTTTTCTCAAGCCACCTACATTATTGGTTCTCCCTTCAGTCTTGGCATAAGAATGCTTCATACTTTATAATAACCTCATTAGTTGTGAGTTTCTCCTTCTTTCTGATTCTATAATTCGTTTCTCCTTAGCAGTCATTCACTTTCTCCTCCTCCTTTTACTCCAGTTTCTGATGAAAAAAATAGTAGTTTTTCTTGCAAGGCCAAACCCAACTATGCTTTTTTTCCCCCCATCTCCTCCCAAATCTCTTCTTCTGAGGGCCTAAACCTTCCATTATTCTTTGCCTCTTTCTAATTTTCATTCATTTTTTTATTCACTGGCTCCTTCCTTGTGGTATTTAATGATTCCTGATAGTAATTTAGGAGCGAAAAATATAGAGGTCTGTATCTGAGCAAGATAAGGCAAAAGCTGGTTTATCAAAGTCCAGGGTGATTACAGGGATGGAATAAATTTTTCATCTGGGGAGGAGGCACAGATGATGACCCAAGTGGAGATCACATAGTACAGAGGTAGATGGGGAGTGCTACGGAGGCCTGGACCTTGGCAAAAAGCTGGATAGGAGGATGGTAGCAGATATTAAAAGTATTGGGTGTCACTAAATCCCACCCCATCCATTAGACTCTAATTATCTAATCTTTGTGTCTCCTTAAGTACTTAACATATTTGTTTAGCTTCTAATAGATGCTAATAAAGGGTTGTGGTTTTTTTATGTGAATTTATTTGATCAAATTACTTTGAATCCCAAAGTTATAAGGCACATAGTTGACAATGCCTATTAACTGAATGACTGAAACAAAAAATGAATTCTTGGAAAAGTACACTAAGCCACACATTTCAAAATGTCAAAAATGTAAAAAAAAAAAATCCTAATATACTAAAATTTCTAATTCAGAATAGCCAAGCATTGCCTCTCTTCTTAATTCTCAGGTCTTCTGGAATGTATATCAATGAAACACATACTGTATAAGATGAAAGAATGGCTTATTTCTTTGAGAAGCTTACCAGTTTTGTATTCTTTCTTTCTTTTTAATCCTTATCTTCTGGCTTAGAATTGATACTAAGTATTGGTTCCAAGGCATTAGAATGGTAAGAGCTGGATAACAGGGATTAAGTGACTTTTGGAGGGTCATATGGCTAGGAAGTATCTGAGGCTAGATTTGAACCCAGGACTTTCCATTTCCAGGGCTGGTTCTTTATCCACTGAGCCATCTAACTTCCCCAGTCCTGTATTCTTTCAAGTTCAAAGAATCATGTCATGAAAGAACCTATGAGTTGGAAGGAATCTTACAAATTAATCTAGTTTAATCCTTTCATTTTATAAATTAAGGAAGTACCTTATAGGGGAGAAATGATTTGTCTAAGGCTACACAAGCAGTAATAATAACTCATATTTACATAGTACTTTAAGGTCTACAAAAAGTCTCACAACAACTCTGTAAACTCCATTTGTAAGATAAACATTACTGTCTGCATTTTACAAATGCCACCTAAAGGCTCTGTGATGTTAAGTGATTTCCCTAGGATGATAAAAACTAACAAATGTCTGAGGAAGGATTCAAATCCAGGTCTTCTTACTCCCAGGCCAGGGTTCTATCCATCATATAACATACTGTCTCTGCATTAAGTAGCAGAGGCATTCTGGATTCTAATTGGAAATTAAGTCAATTGCGGGCAGCTGGGTGGCTCAGTAGATTGAGAGCCAGGACTAGAGACGGGAGGTCCTAGGTTCAAATCTAACCTCAGATACTTCCCAGCTGTGTGACCCTGGGCAAGTCACTTAACCCCCATTGCCTAACCTTTACCACTCTTCCGCCTTAGAACCAATTGATTCTGTACACTGTATTGATTCTAAGACAGAAGGTAAGGGTTATTTGGGAGGGGAAAAAAAGGAAAGGAAAAAAAAAGAAATTAAGTCAGTTGACTTGCACTTATTTCCCATTCCTAAGATTGTCACCTCACCCATAAACATCCCATGTTTCCGATGTAGGAAATATGCGAATAAATCCCCCTCTACGATCATTTTCTTCTTTTACCCGCCGTAAAACTTTGATCTAGATTAAGGGGAAAAAAAAGTCACATCAAACCACTACTGATGATAAACATTAGGATACATACTACAATAGATAGTAATAGCTGAGGTTAGAGCCCACAGATATAAGATAGAGGGGATGAATCCTAGTCATAGATTCACTTTTCAAGAGAAGTTTTCTCCACCTTCATTGTCTTTTTCAAAATTATGAGAAGGGGAAGGGAACAAGCATTTATTAAGAGCCTACTATGTGCTAGTTACTGCTTTATGAATAGTATCTCATTTGATCCTCAAGACAATCCTGTGAGATAGTTGATATAATAATCCCCATTTTACATTTAAGAAAACTGAGGCAGAATGAGGTTAAAGTGAGTTGCCCAGGGTCACATGGCTAGAAAGTATCTGAAACTGGATTTTAACTCTGGTGGTATTGATTGGTTTAGTGCTCTATCCACTGCACTCAAACCCCCCAATATAACAACAACAACAACAAACAAACAATTTAGAATAAAATATATTTAAATTAATAACAACCTTTCTGCTCTATGTCCCCTTCTCATCTCGTTTGTCCATTTACATCTGTATAAATATGAAGTTTTTTGTATAGTCATATTTAATGAATATGTGGCTGCTGTTCTAGTTCAGATGTCTTCACTCTGCATTATTTATTCTTTCCAAATATATTTATATCCCCTCTATTTGCCATTTGAAATAAAACAATACTATTCCATGGCATTGATATACCAAAATGTGCTCAGCAAATCCTCAGTTACTAGAAATATGGCTATTTCTAGGTTTTTAAATAATAATAAAGATATGAATGTTTTTGTAGAGTTTTTCTTTTCAGTCATATTGAAAGGATATATTAAAGGTCATAATAAAATTTACATCACTCATTCTGTACTGTCAGATGCCTCTACAAAAAGATGCCACAAATTCATGATTCCACCACCTAAGTACTACACCCTACAAAAACACATTTCATCACTTTTACTTTTGTCAGTCTGATGAGTGTGACATTATATTTTAAAGTTGTTTTAAACTGCTCTTTTATCATTGAAATGGTTGAACTTTTCCGGATTGAAATTCAAAAACAATGCTCCCTCTTTCACAAATGTTCCTTTAACCATTTATCCACTGAGGACTAAGTATTTCCTTTTAAAAAATTTGTCTCAGTTCCTTGTAAATTCCATATGTAAGACTTTTTACCACATATTATATTTACCATAAAAATACCTTCATTTGGTTCTTTTTCTTTTTTTTGTTATTATTTTGTTATTATTTTGCCATTTTAAAATGTTAACAGAATTAAATCAATCCACTTGCAACCTAATTTCTTTCATTTGTGTAATAAAAGGTGATCTTGTCATCATAACAGATTAAATATATAGTTCCTTTCTTCTTTTGAAAGTTGTTCATTTCATTGATCAAATTAGAATTTGTAGCAGTAGGTGAAATGAGGTATAGATCTGGATTTGGTTTTCACCTCATTACTTTCAAATTCTCCTAATGATTTTTATTTAATTCCTCTTTTTAATGTTTAGGATACTTGCACTTACCAGACACCAATCTTTCATAGGCTCTTTGTTTACTTCTGGAATATCTATTCTGGTCTCCTTGTTTACTGCTTCACAACCCCAACCTCCACCCCTTTAATCTAGTATCAAATGGCTTGAGGAATATTACTTTAAAATATTTTCTGAAATCTGGCAGGGGGATTTCTCTGTCAACTTTTCTTTCCTGATTGCCCTTGATATTCTTACTCATTAATATTTCCATAAAAATTTGTTATTGTTTTATCCACTTCTATAAGGTAATACACTGGTATTGTAAAGATTCTTTAAACTGATTTTAGAAATATTTACACACTGTCATTCTAGCAATAATTCTAGCAATGGATAGCATCCAGTTGTTCAATTCTTGCTTATATCTGCCAAAAAACATTTGGAGATTTTCTTATAAAGGCTTTCTGTGTGCCGTGGAAGTTAAATACACAGATATTTTATTTTATCATCAGTACTGCAAATTCAATTTTTACCAAGTCTTTAACTTTACTACCAGTATATTAGGGGCAGCAAGGTTGCACAATGGACAGAGCACCGAGCCTGGAGTCAGGAGAACCCGGGTTCCAATCTGGTCTCAGACACTTCCGAGCTATATGACCCAGGTCAAGTCACTTAATGCCCATTTGCCTAGCCCTTACTACATTTCTGCCTTGGAACTAACATCACTTCTAAGACAGAAGGTAGGGTATGAAAAAAAAATACCATATTAGAATATGAATGCTTTTCTGTACTTTATCTTATGGCCTACTAAATAGTTAAACTCAATTACTATCAGTTAACTTTTTGTTATTCAGTCTCTTAGATTTTCTCTTAGATGTATATTTTAACCTCCTTATTACCAGTTACCAATAGTCTCTCTGATTTCTTTTTTAAGCTTCATTCCTTTTTCTACAACTATATTAACTACAAGTGGTAGACATATAAATAGTCCTGTTTTCCAGAGGCAATTCTAACATACCTCTCCATTGCATGATATGGTGGCTCTTGTTTTCAAGTAGATACATTTCATCATTCTTCCATATACTTTAAAATTGTTTGTATCATGAATGGCCACATTTTCTCTGAAGCTTTTATGGCTTTTTTGTTTTTATTTTCTGGCATTTTTATTAATATAATCATATAATTTTATTATTCATATTATTGATATCAATTATCTTCCTAATATTGAAATATCTTTGCATTGTGATAATATTATTACTAATTACTAATATGCTATATAAAGCTGTAGATAGTTTTAAGATATATTCTGATTTATTCTATTTTTTAGTTTTGTCTATATCTAAGTAAAAATATATTTTTGTTTGTATTAATGTGAATGGTCAAATTTTTTTCCAGTTCTGTCTTTAACAGATTTTTAGTCAAAACTATATTTACCTGATTACATACTATTATTATCTAAATTTAGAAATAGTGTAAAAAGCATAAATTTATTCTTTGAAAGGTTGGAAAAATTCACTTGTAAATCTAAAATGAAAGTAGGATTTTTTGTGTCTGAATAACATGATCAGTTTTTGCAAATATTTCTAAAAACATATTTTCTTGCTTTCCTACATTTTTATATTAAACTTTCTTTGTATTGATTAAATTAAATTTGATAACCAATCAGGTCAAAGTCATATCTTTATTTTTTCAATTTATTTTATTTTCTTAACAGGGTTATGAGGATTCAAATTATTTTTGGTTTTTTACCCAATTCTTCTTGTAAATCTATAAGTTGTTTTGTGTTTTTTTTGTAGGGGGAAGGAAATTTAATTTCTCTTGTATTTTGAATATAGGGAATTGCTAAATTTTTATTTCTGATCATTACTTTTACCAGGGCAGGTAGGTGGCACAGTGAATAGTACTGGGTCTGCAATCGGGGAAACATCTTCCTGAGTTCAAATCTGGACTCAGGTATTCACTAACTATGTGACCTGGGCAAGTCACCTAACCCTGTTTGCCTCAGTTTCCTCATCTGTAAAATGAGAGGAAGAAGGAAAAGGCAAACCACTCCAATATCTTTGCTAAGAAAATGCTACAGAGGGTCACAGAGTCAGATATGACTGAAATGATTGAAAAGTACATTCCCTTTACCATGGATAATATCCTTGTTTTCGTTCCAAAGTTTCTCTTCTCAATCTTCTCTCACTTTCTCCTAATTCATTCTCTCAGCAAAGTATTTCATCTTTTATGCTGTTGTGAAAATTGAGGACATTCACCATGGGCTCACTCTTCTCCTCTTCTTTTCATCTCAAAAGCCCTTCTTATCACCCCCCAATATCTTGTCCTTTCCCCCAGTTTCTGACAATGAAATGAGATGGCCCTTCTCCTTATCAAGTCCAAACCTTCTACATGGGTACTTGATTCTGTCCTCTCTTGTCTTCTCCAGCAGAGACTGCTCTCTAATCTTTAATCTCTCTCTATACACAGGTTTTTTTCTAGTGACTTCTATGCCCAGTTTGCCTCTTTGCTTTAAAAAAAGTTGCAGTAGACGCTACCATTTCATTGATCTATGGATCTACATATCGCTTCCTTTTCTCAGCTCAAGTCTTAGAAAAGGCTGACTATATTTCTTGTTCTACTTCTTCAGCCCTTTAGAATTGGCCTTCCAACCTCATCACTCAATGGAAACTATTCTTTTCAAAGATACTAAGGATCTATTTGCTGAATCAAAATGATTTTTTTTCTTTCTCAGTTCTCATCCTTCTTGACCTATCTGCTGTATGTTTCTGACTGTGTCAACAATCTTTTCCTCCACCATACTTTACTACTCAGCATTTTGGCTCTCTTTTGGTTCTCATCCTACTTGTTTCACCATTCCTTCTTAGAAGCTTTTGTTCATTCATGATACATATCATGTATACGCGATACATCCCCTCACAGTAGATGTACCCCACAGTTATTCAATTTGGGGCCCTCTTTTCTTCTCCTTTTTTCTCACCTATGGGTTAAATTATCACATCTATGCAGATGACTCTCAGATCATCACCCATTTTCTATTAGACCTTTCTAACTGGATGTCCCATTGGCAGCTCAAACTCAAAATGTTCAAAATAGAATTATCTTTTTTCTCTTGACTAAATTTCCCTATTTTTGTCAGTCTCATCACTGCTCAGGTGCATAATCTTGGCCTCATCCTCAACTCCTTATTCTCCCTCAATCTATATATTTGATCAGTTAGCAAATCTTATCATTTCTATGTCCACGACATCTCTCACATCTGAATCTTTTTCTCTACCAACATAGCCACAACACTAGTTCTGCCACTTGCTTCTTCCTAAATGGTCACCCTACTTCAAGTCTCTCTCTACTTCAATCCACCTGTCACATAAATGTGAAACTGATTTCCCTTAAATACATCACTTTCCAGTTACTCCCTAATACCTTTAGGATAAAATATAAATGTATACATATATTGATATACTTATATATCAAGGTATCTAAAATCTCTTCCTTTCCCACACACTTCAGTTTAGTCAACCTAATCTACTTGTTCTGTCTATACAACTTTCCATCTAAGGTTTCTGTTCCTTTTATATTGACTGCTTCCCATGTCTGGGATATACTTCTCCCCTATTTCTAATTTACTTTGTATTGGTTGCTTCCTCTGGCCGGGATATGTTCCTTCCTCACCTATCCCTAATTTTCTTCAAGATGCAGGTTATGTGTCTCCTTCTATTCAATGCCTTTCCTGATATAACAAGTGCTTTCTCTCACTATCAAAATTTTACTATGACATAGATTTAATATATATCTAATATTCATTTTACATGATTTAAATTTAAATTTATCTATGAATAGGTCTCTGTCTCTCCTGATTGGATTGAGTCCCTTTGGAGATTAAATTAGGGCAGTTAGTTGGCTCAGTGAATAAAACATGAGGCCTGGAGTCAGGAAATCCTGGGTTCAAATCTAGATTCAAGGCATAAGCTGAGTAACCCTGGGAAAGTCACTTGTTTGCCTCAGTATTCTCACCTATAAAATGGTGATCATAATAGCATCTACCTCAAGTAGCTTTTGTGAAGATCAAATGAGACAATATTTGTAAAGTTTCACACAGTGCCTAGCAGGCACTTCATAAATGTGTATTTTCTTCCCATTCTGAGAGAAAAGACTTTCTTTTTTGTGTTTGTTTGCCAGCACCTGGCATACTGCCTGGCATATAATAGATACTAATAAATGTTTGTTGATTAATACTTTTAATTAATTATAAGAGTTGAGAACTATGGCTCAGTTTTTTCCTCCATTATATATGTTATTCCATTACATATTTTACACTAGTCTTTCCATTATAATCTGCCAAAATTTTATGCATCAAATATGTCTCTGTAAATAGTGTAGGCAATATACTGTTGGATTCTGAATTGTTTGTCTTTAATCCATTCCATAATCCTTTTTTTCCCCAGGAGAATTTAGTTGATTTGTACTTAATGTCCTATTGTAAAATATGGCTTTTAGTTAACTTTGGGGGGGGGCAATATTTGTTATTCATGTTAGGGAATGGAAACTTTATTATCTTACGATAGTTCTGTAATTCCATAAAATTCTACTATATTGTCTTTTCAAGGGACAGCCTTGATTCTGGGTTTTCAAAGGCTATACCAACAACCAGAAAGGCTTTGAGCATGGGTCCAGGTACAGACTCTTTATCTGCCTTTAAGTCCAGTCTAGCTAAGGTTGGAAAGTCTCGATACCAGTTGACCCTACAGTGATGAATATGGAATCCTACTTCTGAATCTTACTAATGCAATCTGCATTTGTAAAGGAAGTACTAATACCACCAAAATCACAGGTGAGTCAAGTATTAAAGTGTTCCTATAATAAAACCTAACATTATTTCCTGTATTTTATGCACATTCATCTTTCAGTTTCCTAAAATTTTATATCCATTGCTATCCTTTGGGATCACCAGCTCCTTTTATTTTCTCCATATGCATTTCATGATGTTTTTTAAAAAATTACTTTAAAAATTATTTCTGCAGTGTATGTGTATTTCGTAAGTCTTTTCTCCTTTTTTAAACTTCTAATTTTATTCCATATCTCCCTTATTTTTCACTCTGTATATGCCTAAAGGTTCTTTAACATGTTTTTTCTGAGTAGAAAATTGTTGAGTTTTTATCCAACTCTAATTTTTTATTGGGAAATATATTTATTTAGGGTTAAAATTCTTGTTTGTTTTTTCTTTCATTAACTTGGTATATCAATCAATTAATAAACATTTATCAAGAGCCTACTATGTTCCAAACAATGCACTAAGAGCTGACTATATATATGTGTATACATGCAAATGAACACACACATATAATAGTTCAAAAGTCTTAGTTTAGTTTTGGGCTTTAAATGTGTATGTTTGCGTGTGTTAAGATTAGGATAGAGACAGGAATAGGAACTGAATCTATAACAGTGTAGGAACTTCCTTGACATTTTATCTGCAGTTTAATAGTTTTAGTTTAGTATATTTTTCCTAGTATAAGATAGTAGTATGGGTTTCTTTTGCTTATGCTAAATGTGAACCAGTTCTTCTTTTCCCAACTTGCCCTTTCTCTTGTCAACCTGTATAACCCTGAATTCTTTAGGTCTACTATTACTCTTATTCTCTTTTGTGTTATAGTTTGTTTTATGCTTTCTTTTCTCAGATAAGAATTCAGTATCTGGTCCTCATGTCCCCTCTCCTAATCTAGTCTTCTAGCTTACGATGGTAAGTTGTAATTTCCCTAAGAACTGTTGTTTTTCTATTTTCATCACTGTCTTTCTTATTCCTTTCTCCCTGTATCAAGATGTATTGAAATCTAGGAATTCTTTCTATATAGTATTCTCACTAGTTCTGGGAAATCTTTACAATAATTTCCTGAAGGAAAATTAGTAGTTTCTTTTCCTGGTTGATGTGTTCAAATACTATCATGACTATGAAGTTTACCTAAATCTGTCTGATTTTTTTCCTGTTATCGATCAATGATTTTAATTTTTTCCCTTCTGTTTAAAATTTTGTTCTTTGTCGTTTTCTCCACTGAATTTACGTCATTTTTTGCTCTTATAGTAATGTCTTTATATCTTCTGTTGCATTCCAATTTTGTAAGTTTTTTTCCCTTACTTCTTCCTAAGAGTTCTTCTTCCTTTAATTCCTCTCAAAGCTTCTTAGCTACAATTATATATTCCATTAAGTCTTCTAATATTTTTTCTGGATTCAAGATTTCTTTGTATAGCTCAAAGGTTTCCATTATCCACCAGCAGAGACTTTTCTCTTGAAAATTATTTCTTTTTGATATTATTTCAGAGGTTTTCTAAGGTTTGCTATCTTTAGGATAGGAATTTTCTTGTTGATATTACTAGAGCTTTTTTATCTTTTTTTTTTTGCTGTTTCTTTTACTACTGTAAATGGTCATGAAGATTGTCTTTCTGGTCTCACCAAACCCCTTTCTCTTCCCCTAAGTCTATCCCTTCACACTTTTCAGGGTCTATTCTGTTTTCCATAAATAACTACACTGCTACAAAAGGATGACATATTAATTCCCACCTCACCTTTATCTTCAATCACCAGAGCCAGAAATAGAATTATTTTTACCTCCTCCATGGATAGGCCGAGCACAGAACCACCTAATTTCCCCGGCACCTTCTCCCTGCCCGAACCCACGAGGTTTTTCATTTCAGCATCACTAGCAGACAAGGGACGAGAACGCTGCAAAGACGAGAAAACAAAAGTTTTCATTCTTCTTTTGATCCTTTTCCTTCTTTTCATTCATCTAACCACAATAATATCCTTTCTAAAGTCTCCATGCTAAAATGTCTATCCCAGTTAACTAACTAAATCTAAAGCCCAAAACTCTTGAGGTCAAGATGATATTTAGTAAAACAGAGGCAAGATGGGAGAAGGAATAAAAAAAAGATACTGCAGATTCGGAAAACTGAAATGAGAGGATTCCAAATAGTTTTCTAAGATAATGATTCTTAAGTCTGATTTTATAACACTTAATAACATAGACAGTTATTTCAAGGTCATGGAAAAAAATCTCAAGTCAAAATTAAAATCAATTCTCCTGATTTTAATACATAAGTATGTGCCCTACAGTAGTAAAGGAGAAAAGAATATGATACATAACAAATAAAAATAGGTAATCATAGATTTTAAAAGGCAACTTTACAACTTAATATTGTAGATGTTGCCTGCTGGAAGCTAAGATGGTGAAGTCAAGGATACTTCGCTCCCCTCATGCCTCCACACACATATACAAAAAGAAAATAAATTGCCTCCAAACAAAGGAAAGCAGGAGGAACATATTTCACTGGGGTAAGAAGAGAGAGTAGGCCAGGCAGCACAGCATCTGTGAGAACCAGTAGAACTCAGACTAGCCCAACATGCTGCAACTTCACCAGAGGCAACAAAGCTGAAGAATGGGAATGAGCCCAGACTGAGACACTCAACACAGGTATAGAAGGCAAAGAGGGCAAGAAACCTACAAACCCTCACATGGCTAAATAACACCTGAGACAGCAAGGGAGCAGAATGGGAAACAGGGAATCACAGGAACTTACTCACTCTCACAGGACAGAGAAGTGCCTGAAGCAGAAGAACCCAGAGTAAGGACCAGTACAACCCACGAAACAACAGGGGAACTGGTTGGTAACACAGGTGCTAAATCAAGCTGGACAAAACAGCTGCAATCCTCCCTAGAGCAAGCCAGCAGGGCCACCTCCTTGACAGACATAGCATAGGAAACAAAGGCAGGTAGGCCTACCCTCAGTACCAGAGAAGAGTACTTTGCAAGTTTAGAGCAGTGCACACCATATCTCAGGAACAGAGAAGAACCTCAACAGATAGATAAGGTAATGAGAGAAAAAAACCTAGAAAAATGGGCAAAAGACAAAATAAAACAACAAACAAACAAACACTTGACCTTAGAACATTATTTTAGTGACAGGGAATATCAAAATATGAACTTAAAAGAAGACAACAATGCTAAATAAGAAACATCTGAAGCTTCAAAGGAAAGTATGAAAGGCTTTCAGACCTAAAAGAACCCCTGGAAGAACTTGAAAATAAGTTTAAAAAAAACCAAGTAATAATAGAATTGACAGAAAAACTCAATAGCTGGGGGAAAGTCACTGAAGAAATCAATTCCCTAAAAACTAGAATAAGATAAAAAGAAATGGAAGCACAAAAATACTGTGAAGAAAGCAATTCCCTAAGGAATAGAATGGACCAAATGGAAAAGGATCTAAAAAAAAAAACACAACAAAAAACACTAAAGAAAACTTAATGTTGGTTTGGAAATTAAATGAGAATACAGATCTTGGAAAGACATGATATTCAGAGAAATACACGTGCCTAGAAGATGACACAAAGGAACTCTATAAACGGTTTTTGTTGGACAAGCAAAAACAAGCAAGTAAGATAACAAAAGAAGTCAGACTACACAAAGAGTCCTGATCCTGAGTTGCTAAGAGAAATGAGGCTGCTATTTTTAAATACACTTAAAAATGGCTAGTAGGACAAATAGCAAATGCCTAAGACCTTCCTTTTTGACTCCCGCTAAAAACCCCAAACAATTTGACTAGGTAGAATGGTAACTTTCTTTTATTTGTTTATTCAGTGCAATAGATTCTTTAACAATTGTTTTTCAAGTCCCTAATTCACACATAAATTACAATCAGTAATTTTAACTCTGGATTAAAATGGACAGAGAGATAAATAAGTAAAGAGAAGATGAGTATTAAATTTGAAGAAGGTTTTCAGAAATAGAAATACCACTAGTAACTATGGGTAAGAACCTGTGAAACAGACCAAAAGAAAAGGCTGATTTTCTTCCATCATAGTTATAGTCAAGAGTTGCTTAATGAATTCTAGAGAAGTTTTTAGCTGTTATATCTTATATGGGGATATAGAACACATGAAGAATGAAGTCAAAGGAAAACTTTAGAAATCTGGAAAAGAATCAAAGCAAATGATCTTCAAAAAGAATTTTTAGTTTAAAATAAGACTACTGGGTTTAAATGAATAAATGAATAAGATGAAAAGAGAGCTTTTCTTATCATTAAATAGCAGCTGGCATTATTAAGGCTAGACACACTGAATTTTCATCATCTTAAAATTCCAATTGCAGAAATGGTTTCAAAGCCTAGTAGTGCTTATACAGAAAGAATATTATCTAAATTTGAATAAGTTTTAAACAACTCAAGAAGATAGCAAGAGGGGGACATTTTTGATGATTTTTTTTTTTTTAGAACAGGGAAGAGCTAGAAAAAGCAAAGTTAATGGACTGGAATTTATGTGAAAAGAGAGTGGCATGTTAAAAAGGACCAATACGTTGGGATTCTTTGTTTCGGGCAAATCTTTTCTAAGCCTCAGTTTCCTTATTATAAAATGTAGGCATTAAACTAAAGATATCTAGCACTATGACTTATGCAACAAGGCTGAAAAACAAAGTAAATTTTTAAAGAAAAATGAGTAATGACCAGGGAGTGATCCCATTGATAAGAATACAAGGTAAATTGATGAGGCACCCCTGATTTTTTGTTGCAGTGGAATTTCTTTAATATGAGCATTACCATAAATACTATTTCTAATTAACCAGTCAATCAGCAAGAATTGATTAAGCAAATCCTAGGTGCCAGGCACTGTCCTAAGTGCAGGGGGTACAAAGAAAGGCAAAAAACACTGTCTCTTTGTTCTTGAAAAGCTCACACTCTAAAGGAAGAGACAACATAAAAATAAATACCTATTGATTAGATAGATACAAAAAGAAGGCAACAGATAAGATGAAGGAATAGGAGGCGGAAATAGGAAAGAATTTCTGTTGAGTTTTGAAAGAAGCAAGGGAAGCCAGGAGCTTAAAATGAGAAGAGAGATCATTTTGGCCTACGAGACAGTACAAATGTGCCAAGGAAGAAGATGGCATGTTAGGTTGTAAGGAAATGCAAACAGGCCAAAGTAACTGGATCATAGAAGGTGCGGAGAGGCAGTCTGATAGAAAGGGAGGGAGGGGCCAGGTTGTAAAAGGCTGTAAATAATTATATTACTTCATTTTGAAGACAATAAAGAGCCACTTGATTGTTTTGAGTAGGGGATTACTATGGGGACACGTTTTAGGAAAAGTCAATTTGGCAGCTGAGAAGAGAATGAGTTGGAGTGAAGACAGATTTGAGGCAGGGAGACCAACCTCTGGAAGTTGGATGGAAGTTCAGGTATAAGGTGATGAGGGCCTATATTACGCTAGAGAAGGGGATATACATGGGAGATGCTGTAAAGATAAAAATGATAAGATCTGACAATAGACTGAATAAATAGGGCGAACACACACGGAAGTGTTAAGGAAGACATTAAGGTTATAAGCCTGGTGACTGAAGAATGGTGATTTTCTTGTTAATAATAGGAAAAATGAGATGATAGGAGAATTGGAGGGTAAAGATTATGAGTCTCTAATTCAAGAAGTAAAAAAGGCAGCTGGTGATGAGGGATTGAAGCTTCTAAGACAGAGTAGGGTTGAATAAATAGAAGTGAGACTCATCTGTACAGAGATCATAGTTGAATTCATAGGAGATTCAAGGAAAAAAGTGTAGAGAGAGAAGAGAAAATTGATATCTGAGAGAAGATTGAATGGGTTCTGCAACCTAGAGACAAGAGTTTACAAAGGAGACTGAGGAGGAGTGTTCAGACAGGAGGGAAACTAGAAGAGTATCAGTCTTGAAAGTTTAGAGAAGACAGAATATCTAGGAGAAAAGGGTAGAGCACAAGAAGGATGAGGGTTGAGAAAAGTTTATTAGATCAAGCAATGAAAAAAATAGCCATACAGAATGACAACGGGCAGGGATGGGATCAAGTGAGTATTTTTTTAAAAGCTAGGGGAGACGTGGACATGTTTATATGCATCAAGGAAGGGGCCAGAAGGAAGAGATTTGAAGATTTGAGAGAGGATAGGGATGATAGTGAGAACAATGTGATGGAGAATATGGGAAGGGATGGAATTAAGGATGCATAGAAGGGTTTATCTTGGCAAGGAACAGGACCACCTCTTCATGTGGAGAAGGAAATTAAGTTGGGGCTGGAAGTAGGAGGGAAATATCTGAGTAGTGATTAGTATCAAAACAGTGAAATGAGAAGGCATTACCAAGTGAAAACTCCTAAATCTAATTACAACTTACTTTCTTTTTATATTTTCTCATTTTCTTTAAAAATCCTTATTTTCTCTCTTAGAATCAATACTAAGTATAGGCTCTAAGGCATATGAGTGGTAATGGCTGGGTTATTGGGGTTAAGTGACTTGCCCAAGGTCACACAGCTAGGAAGTATCTGAGGCCAGATTTGAAACCAGGACTTTGTATCTCCAGGACTGGCTCTCTGACAACTTAGCCACCTAGCTGCTATCTTTTGTACAACTTCCAATTATTTTCCTCTTCTGACCTATGCTATGAGTGGTCAGGGTTTTGGAGATTCTGAGGATCAGTATGTATTTTTTGGTGGGTAGCTTAAAAGTTTAGGTTGATTTTTTCCCCTGGTATTAGTTGAGATATTAAAGTAAGGAAGTACTGATGAGTAACTATACATCCATAAAGTACAAATGAATTCTTTTCATTAATATTTAGTATCTTTCTAATCCCCATGTTTCATATAAGTATTAAAAGAATCAGGAGAAAGGGAAAGAAATAAACATTTGCAAAAAAGGTGGGCAGTATTTCTTCTATCATATTCCTCAAATTATTACTTCCTTGCTATGCTCAGTCAGCCACATGGAAGACTAGAACAAGGGATTATAAAAAGTTGTGACAACTAAAAGCACAACAGTATTTTATAAATTTAGGATTGGAAGGAACCTAAGAGGTTATTTTGTCCAATGCCTTACACAATGCATAAATCCCTTCTACAATTTCCAATCCTGTGTCTGAACATTTTCAGGAATAGGGAATTTATTATCTCACAAGATAAACTATTTTGGAGGTAACTAATTATTAGCCAGCTCTTCTTCATATGAAGTCTAAATGTCTTGCCCTGTATTCTACACCCTGGTCTTAGTTTTGCCTTCTGTAACCACCCATAACAAATCTAATCCCTCCTCCTTATACTTCAAACATCTGAAAGTAATAACTGTCCTTCTCTTCTCCAGATAAAGCCCAGGTCCATTTATGGTTACCTTCCTTCTAATCAGTGATTCTTATCTCTGTCACTTTTTTTTTTAACACTCACTTTCTATCTTAATATCAATTCTAAGATAGAAGAGCACTAAGGGTTAGGCAACTGAGGTTAAATAACTTGCCCAGGGTCACAAAGCTAAGAAGTAGCTGAGGCACGATTTGAACCCAGGTCTTCCCAAATCTAGGCCTGACCTTCTATTCACTGAACTATTTAGATGCCTCTTTCCTATGACATTCTTAAAATGTGCTGGTTAATACTGATCACAATGCTTAGTGTAGAGGACAGTGAGTCTACTATGTTCTAATCTTGGACGCTAGACATTAATTAATGCAGTCTACAACCAAGTTAGCTTTTGGGAGGTGGGAGGAGAAGTTAAATTATAGTGTTGACATATTGATTTTGCTGTCAAACAAAATCCCCAAACGTTGATCAATGAACTATTATTAAAGTATATTAACTAAATTCCAATTCCTTACCATTCCCTATTCCAACTTTTAATTTGCCTGGAGTCAATACTTTTAAAACCCAAGTAGAACACTGTTAAATTTTATTTTGTTAAATTCGTCTCATCATTTCAACTTGTCAATCATCCATAAACTATTCTCAGTTTTATGGCATCTTCGAATTTGATAAGCATCCCACCTGTGTCTATCTTCTACTCGTGAGAGAAAGGGACAATGGCAAAGAGTCTTCCCCTATACTTCCAGGTTTTCTTGAAATCACAGTATTTTAAAGCAAAGATGGGAACTTTGAGGTCAGTACCAAAGGGTTCCCAATAACAAACTCTTAATGAACACTGGACACCAGTTGCAAATGCACGGAACTATTACACTATCATCCACCCCAAATTTATACATATTGCCCACAAGAATATTATTAGAATAAAAATTTGAAATCTATAGCACTCCCCAGATAAAAGTGTACAATGGAAAAGATAGCTAAGCTTAGTCAGAAGACTTGTTTTTAAGTCCTGGCTTGGTCATCTGTGACTTTAAACAAGGAACTTTTACATCTCTGTTTTGACAGAGGCAGAATTTAGTACTTTAAACATTCTTTCTGCCATTTTTGTTATCTTTAACAATGTCTGTAAGAATCAAGTTATTCCAGGCTTTAGCCTTCTCAATTCTCCTCTACTGACTGTGATCCTTTTTTACTATTGGCTACTCTTTCCAGATTTTATGATGAATGGCCTGTCAAAAGTTGAGCTTGATACAAAGTTTCCCATTTAGGCAAATCAATCTAATATATTATCCTTTTCTTGCTCAACAAAATCATTTGCTATTATGCTGCCAGAATTATATTTCTGAGGCACTACCACTAATTTAAGACCTAAGAGAAATCCTTAACAATGCTCTAACAGAGCCTTGGGTCATAAAATTATATTGATCACTTCTCTGAGGTGTATGGAATTGCTTTCCTAAAATCCATGGTTCACATCTGACTATACTTATCATACTCCCCTGAGCCAAGACAGACTCAAAGAAAATGTAGTCAGTTCCTTTCTCCTATGTTTTTTAAGGACTTCGGCTTTGTCTTTCTTCTTAGTCAGAATTAATTACATAACAGGAGTCCCCCCTCTACAAAAGAAATTGGGAATGAACTCAAAGAACACTCAGAGATTCTTGTCTTTTTAAAGAAGTTGTTTCATATCTTCACAACTGAGAACAGAAAGTCAATTGACAAGTTAGAATTATTTTTTTTGCTATGGTTTCTCAATAAATATCATGGAAGTTATATAAAATGACATATACACACTCAAGCTAATATTTACTGCAATTGGCTTATTAATCATAAAAGAGATCAACAAAAAATATTGTTGGGTACTATAAATCAGAACTGAGGAATTAATTTTTTTGTTATAGCAAATGTATTTTTTTTTAATTAAACCCTTACTGTGTACTGGCTCCAAGGCAGAAGAGTGGTAAGGGTAGGCAATGGGGGTCAAGTGACTTGCCCAGGGTCACACAGCTGGGAAATGTCTGAGGCCAGATTTGAACCTAGGACCTCCCGTCTCTAGGCCTGACTCTCATTCCACTGAGCTACCCAGCTGCCCCTATAGCAAATGTATTTTAAAACTACAATATTCATTTGACCTTGAATTGTATTTTAGGTAGATGTAAATGACATAGAAAGAAGCAAGGTCATGGAAATACTTAGCTAACAAGATATATTGGGGAGAAAAATAGTAAAGTAAATCAAAGCTAAAAGACACCATTGTCTTTTACAGACTATATAGGTAGCCAGATAACTAAGATAAAATATTCTTAACTCAAGCCATTCTGTGCTTTTGAATTTCTATAAATTAACCACAGTCTCTAACTTGAGGTGGTGGTAAATCTGTTAAAAGAAAAAAGTAAGTGGGCTCAAATCCTCATGAAAATACAGCTCCTGAGAACCTCTGCCTTGACTAGTGTAGGCATGATTGAAAATGCCAAATGTTCACAGAAACTTTGCACTATCAAGTTACTGTTCAGGTGCTGCAGTAAACCAAAGGGTTGCATTACTATTAGTTCAACCTTACGATCTAGAAATCTATTCTGAAAGAGAGCTATCACATAACTGATTGGTAATGAAGAATGAGAAGACCATGACAGGGAAATTAGAGACAAATTATCAAAAATGATTCAAACTCAATATAATAAAAGAAATACATATTAAGCTTGAAGGATTTAATAGAAATTTAGGAGAGTTGGTGAGTACCAAGCAATGAATGTAAATATGCAAATTATGAACCATGGGAGTAGAGGTAAAGGATGAAATGGGGTATCTAAACACAATCTCAAAAACAGAATGAAAAGAATTAGCTGATACAGTTCCACAAAGCCTTTTTGATTTTATATGTAAATGATATATAAAGAAATCTAATCAAAATATGGCATATGACTCAAAGATTCAAAAAAGGTGAATGAAGAAAAAAGAATAACTCATTATTATCCAATAAATAAGAAACATGTTAATAAATTTAAAAATGTATATGTATACACAAGTATACATAAACATATTCTCTACGTATCATATGTGTTTATGTGTATGAGTGTATTTGGATAGAAAAAATGGACTAGGAATATTAGCCAAATAATAATTAAAATGGACAAAATGAAGATGTGAATTACCTTTTGGAAAATGAGTAAAAATTTTAAAAAGTTTTTTATTATCAGGCACTAATTTTCCTGTGGAAAATTAGTTAACAGTTTTTCAAAAGCATGTATAGTAATATTTGAAAAAATTTAATATATGTATGCATATAAGTAGGTCTAAAAGACGTGCTTAGTGGTGAATATAAAGGGAATTGGTTTTGAAAAAAAACTTACCAAAACCACTTTGAAAAATCATAGGGAACTGGGAAGGTACCACAGGATTTGAAAAAAGCAAATAAAGTACCAGTCTTCAGAATTGTTAAGAAGAATGCTCCTGATGATTACTGGCCTGTTAAGTTTAACGTGAATTCCTAGTAAAATAATGGAACAAATATCAAGAAAAAAATTGTAAATATCTAGAGTCGAATAGACTCATGATGAATAAGCAGTATGGAGATTTTGCTCATTTATTTTAAATCATACCAGTTAACCTTGATTCTTTAGAGGAAAAAATGACAAAATTGGTGAGAAAAGGGAACACCATGGTTACAGTATACTTTAATATTTATAGAAGTATTTGAAATAATCTCAAAAAATTTAAATTCTAAACTAACCTAATTTGATTTGATTCAATATTGTAACATAAATTGAAAATATGTTAAAATTCCCAAACCAAAATGTATAATAAGTAACAGTGTTCACTTAAGTCCAGGCCATCATTTAGGGACAGGTAGAGATGAAAGGCTATTTAACATCTTTATTAGTTATAAGGGAAAAAATAAGAGTCATGAAATCTGTAGATGACAGGAAACACAGAGCACTACTACCTGTATGTGAACTTTGAATTAACACTAAGATTACTAGAGAGATGTGAAAGAACAACCAAAATAAGTTTCAACCTGAAAAAACCCATAACCTGGGAGAAAATCTAAAACAGATATTTAAGGGAAGTGAGAAACTGAAAAAGAAGAAATGGTTTCCAAGTGTATAAGGTAATAAAGAATGTTACCTTTGATCAATACAATGATCCACCACAATTTCAAAGGACTTATGATATAAAATGCTATCCATATCCAGATTTTAAACTGATGGGGCTCAGAGTACAGAATGAAGCATTTTCTCCCTTTTTTATATTTTTCTTTTTTTCCCCTGCACATGGCTAACTGACTAATTATGTATAATGGGTATCTTATTTCTTGCTTTCTCAATGGGTGGGGGGAGGGGGAAATATGGAACTGGAAATCAAAAGTCTAAATGAATAAGGTGAGAAAATAAGACTACAAAATTGAATAACTATGTTTCACAACAGAAAAGAATAATATGATTAAGGACCTATAAGAGAAAGAAGCAATCCATTTAACATACACAAGAAGACAAGTTCTCTACCTGACAAATGAAATATTCTTCAGGTACTACATGTGAGTTTAGGGTACTCTGTCATCAGAAAGACATTCCAAGAACAAATAGCTCCATTGGGCAAAAAGTTGGCTGAACAATAATTGTCAGACCATTTACAAAAACTTCTTCAAATGTTACTATAGGAAGTGATCATTAAGGCAGGATATCATAATGCAATGACAGATATAATTAAGAGTAATGAAATCAAATGAAGAAAGGAACAATAAGGCTAAATATAAAGCTAATGCTTTGGAAGCAACACTCAGAAAACTAGGCATCCTTGGGTAGCCTCATTCCATGAGATAATATAGGGCACGTTCTCTGAGGACAAGAACAATCGTATATAGTGTTCTTACTTTAGAATGCAAAATACTATATGCCACAGATTAAAATAATAAGCCAAATATTAAAATCACATCTAAGAAGGTCTTTTGGCTGGTTAATAAGATCAATGAGAAATTATTTTTTCATTTTTCATTTCAAAGGTCTTATATGCCAGGATTAGTTTCTTCACCGATTATAACTAAAACTTCCATGCTCAAGAGTTCTTTCTATGGCACAATTGCCAACATTAACCCCTGATTGCCTCATTAGAGAAGCAGCAGTCACGTGAATCATAGTCAACATAATTCAAAGCATCTAAAGTCTACACTATGAAAAAATACCAAGATCAAGTTGATCACATTTCCTCAAGGAGATCAAAGAGAAAGATCAGTGTGTGGAAAGATCAAATGCTCCCACTGCATTTGTGAGTGACTATTGTGAGAGCAACTGGAGAATAACACTCAGACAGAAGGGCAAAGGAGGCACTCTGTTTCAGAGTTGGTGTTTATGAGTCACTATGAAAAGTACAGGCACCTGATTCGGTTACATAACATAAAACTACCTATGTCAAACTTCATCTCTTATGGCAGGTGTTGGTTAACAAATATAGCCCAACATCCATCATGAGAATTATTTCTAAGGTATACTTTTGAGGATCCCATGACCAAAAACAGTAAATTATCAGTAAAAAGGAAATTAGGAAACCTACATTATTTTTTCTGAATTCTTCTATCCAAATAGGTCTAGTGCTTTGTAAGTAAGCTCCATTTATTTACCTAAGCATCAGTTGCCTCCATTCTCTTCTTTAGTCTAAATCATATGAAGTGAAGAGTCTTCTAAAAAATGCCCTATGGTTTCCTGTCTTCTGATTCACTAGATATTTCTTCTGCTATATACTTATCCCCACTTTCACTTTCATTTTGTACTATTACATTCTTCAAATATTTGGGGAATTCTCTATTTGTACAACTCTAGGACTAGAAACTAAAGCTAAATGACTTTCTATTTTTGGAATGGAAATGAACTTTCCAAATGACCCCAAACTTACCTGTTTGGAGGCTGATGATTGAGTTGGAGCAGATTCTGGACGCTAAAAAAAGATAGAAAAATGGAATAAAGCCATACATTCTCCCAAAATTCTTATGTCCCCATCCACCAACACTAAGATTTGTGAAGATGGTGGAAAGTGATCGCCAAGAAGAAACTGAGAATGAGACTTCTATACTATGGAAGTGGTGGAACAAGAACACTTAATTCCACATATACTGTCTTCTTCCCTAGAGTATCTATTTCCAGTCTCATTTTCATAACTCTGAAAGAATGAATATATTAAAAACTGATAAAACAGAAGCTATGCTAATACTTCAATGGAATTTCTCTACTATGCATAAAGATTACAACCCATATACACCTTGTCATCTGGTCTAATTTTTTTCTTTATTCTGACAAATTAATTTCTGCATTACATATAATGCAGCTGCAATTTCTTTAGCCCTAAAAATATCTTGTAGGCTTTATGAATATGATATATAATGCCATTGCCTACCAGCTAGCAAAATAAGAAGAGAGCAGATATTCTAGGATTTTCACAGTTTTGACAATAGAAACCAACAAACCATCAATGAAAGACAGATAGCCATTCCAGAGAAAAACTTTACCAAAAAAAAGTATAGTAAGACAGCATGATAGCATTAACAATATAGTTTAGCCCCCTAAAAATGATGAGATCAAATCTATAAATGCTACTTGTTATTATTATCATTATTTTTATCCAGATGTCTGCTATTTACATTAATACTACAAGAATAATGTAAGGAAGAAGCATATAATCATTGGTGATAAATTTTCACAGTAAGGTTAAACCTCCAGTTCTCCCTGTTAAAAATAAAAACAAAATACTTGATCTATGATGATCCATTGATCCATTAAAAATCAGATTACTAGTTTAAATAATCTTCCAAAAAGACATTTCTCAAAGAAGAGCATTCCTTTGTGCCACATTATGAAAGTATGGATATTTTCTAGAGGAAAAGCTTCACATATTGATTTAAGTAACATTTTGTCTGTCTGTAAGTTCAGAGATATTTTATCAGTGGAGAGTATTATTCTATGTAGTATGGACAATATAAAATAAAGAGAAAAAACACAGTCCCTACCTTCAGAAAGCTTACAGTCTAGTAAACAAGATACACAGAATGAGAAAGAAACAAACCAGGAGTACAAAATAATGCAGCAGAGAGAAAAGAAATGCTGATTAGAAACAAAGCAAAGGGATCATCAGAATGAGATGGTTTAATTAAGGAATGCTTCTCGAAGATGAGTTTTGGGGCAGTTATGCAATCAATCAAGATGGGCAGAGAGGAGAAGAAAAGTCCTCTAGATGGAAGCATATACTATAAACAAAAGCATGTTATGTGAGAACTAGCAAGTGGCATGAGAAGAATGACAAACTGATTGGTACAGCTGGAAGAAAAAGGCTATTCTGGGCAGAGGGTGCTAAGACATGCTGGAGAAATATCCAAGAGGATTTAGACCCTGTACCATTTTACTTCAGGTAATGTTTTATGGATACTGTTGAGGACTCCCACTTGTGGGGAAGACTTTCAGCTGCACATCTTTTATCTGGTTCATGAAGCCTAAATGAAGATCATAAAATACTTAACAAAGCAGTCATTGGGAATTAGTATACCATCTTCCTTTCTGTGCCCAGATTATATGGATATCAAATTGATAAGAAAAGAAAAACAAACAAAAGGGGAAGTAAAGCAAAAAGAAGGGGAAGAAAAGCACATAAGAAAAAAAAGAAAGGGAAAAAAGTTTGATTGACAATATAAGTTATTCACCAAAGCTGAATGTAACTGGTTATTAGCTGCCTATCTCTAAACATACTAAAAGACCTATGTTGCAGTCTTCTCCACCAGGTACCCTGACAATCCATGTTGCCCTCAAGCTCACTCATTTGGCTCTTACACCTGTTTACATTGGCTTCTTCACTGTGGTCCTCTTAGAGGTTCCCAGCTGTGGAATTTGCTTACCTGAGCTTTCTGGAAGGGATTTCGCCTGGAAGGCTCAAATGTAGGATAAACTGGCCTGGTTGCTGTCCGTTGAGAAGAGTCTTGGCACACAAATCCTGAATGGGGAATGGGTAACATTAGAACCTGCCATTTTCTAGGAAATCTGCAGGTCTTAGCTTTACCTTTCCTTTTGTAATACAAACCAAGTTTCACTGCCAATATCCTACCCAGACAAAGGCACACCAACTATGCTTCAACTTGAAATCACCATAACTAAAGGGCACCAGATACAACTCTTGTGGATATACAGGTCATTCTGATTAAGAAAAAAGATATTTAAGCTGATGAGCTCCAGAGTAAAATGCAAACAACTAAAGCCATTGCTGCATACATGTTAGTAAAAACAAAAGCTCTTTTAAGAACTCTGTTGAATATTGACTGGAAAAGAATTCTTTCATTGTGAGAGTTTGAAAAAAAATCTGTAAGGCAGGTGAGAGGTCTGCCTATTTCATGGTATTCACTATATCTTCTTTATAGTTTGGGAAATCAAGCACTGGCTAATATCTACTTACCACCTGAACAGAAGCAGTTTTTCTTCCAAGGAAAATAGAGTAACTGAGTCTTTTAATTTAAGAATGTTCTAAGTAATAATCTATCTGAAATATTCTATGTAATGGACTGACTATTGCCTGATATACCACAGTCTACCGACCTGAGACTGTTCCTTTTGTACTTCCTTGGCTTCTCTTTTTTAAAAAGGTATTTTTTGCTGTTGCTGTTGTGTGTTTGTTTTCAGCCATAGTTAAAGCAGCTTCAGTTTTAGCTACTGGAGAAGAAATCATGTTAACACCAACAAGGATTGTTTCAATGAAAATGTATCCAGTTTTCTTTATACCAAGAAGGTTTCCACTTGAATGAGCTGATATGAAGCAATAAGCAGAACCAGGAGAACAATTTAAACCACGATCACAAAAAAGACAAAGGAAAACAGAACTCTGATAAATATGATGACCTAAAGTAACATCATATTACAAATCTAGAGCTAGAAGGGACCACAGAGGCCCTCTAGCCTTATACTCTTCTTTTACTAGTGAGGAAACTATGAACAAGGGAGGTGAACTGATGTGTTGAAGGTCACCCAGATAATAAGTGTCAGACTTTCAGAATACGAACCCAAGGCCTCTATTTCTAGAGTCACAGTTCTTCCCGTCATATTGAAGGACTGACAAAAGAATATGCCTTCCACAGAGTGGGGAGACTACAGCAGTAGAATGTGGCATATGTTGTCAGATTCTGGCAATATGTTTATTAGTTGACCCTATTTGTATTTCTTTATTACAAGGGAGGACCCAAATAGGATGGAGGATGATAAGGGGAGTCACTTGAGAAATGAGAGTAATTTTTAAAAAAAGATTATTTTTTTAAAAAAGATTTCCTTCAATGGATACATATTTTATATAGAACAGGAGAAAGCTGGGAATTTGGGAGATATAACAGGTAAGAGTACTTTCTCTCACTTCTCTGAAAATATCATTTCTTAGGACTTCTTCAGGAAAGTTGGCAACACCTGATATTTTCCAACACTGGACAAAATGTAGACTCTAGTTAACTTTAATAATGTGTTAAATTCAGAGAAAACTACTCACCTACAACAGTAAACATATCTGAAATCATACTGGCTTTAATCTTTAGGTCCAGAGGTGCATCACTGGAAATAAGGAAAGAAAATTTAAAAAAAAAAAAAAGAAAAATAAGGAGCGGGACTGTTAATTTAATGCTTCCTGAAGAAGATGCCTTCAAGAGTCTGGCTTAGAGACAAGAGATCCTGGGTTCAAATGTGACCTCAGACATTTCTTAACTGTGTGACCCTGGGCAAATCACTTAACCCTAGTCAACTACCCCTTACTGTTCTTCTACCTTCAAACCAATATTTAATATTGATTCTAAGACAGAAGGTAAGGGTTTAAAAAAAAGAAGAAAAAAAAAAAGATGCTCTCAATGGACTCTAACAGGTCAGAGACCTCAGAAAATAAAGTCTAAAAGGAGGCAAAATGCACAGAGTGTATTAGATCTCAAGAAAAGAAAATGTCAGTTTGAAAAGATAGGTAAAGAGAAAATCTAGCTAAAGGTATGCAGACTAGGGTTATATACCTTCTTTAATGGGCAGGCTCAGTACCAAGGTTTTCTTTAACTATTTATCCTTTATTTTATCAGACATGGAGAAAAGCCTTTACTGTACCAACATCCATCTGACTTGGTTTTTATTAAATAGCATATTGTCAACATCCACCTTTGTTGAATACAGCATCTGGGTAGTTTTCAGCATAATCATTGGGGATTCCCATTTGTTCAGTGATGCTCACAGTTAATTAAGAGTTCTGGCTGTAGAGATTGTGAGTAGAGTCTTACTAGTATTCCAAATGATATTCTCCTCTTTCTTCAAAATAAAGGATCATCCAGAAAAAAATAAACAAGTCTACCATGTGAGGCTACTTAAATTTTTTAGAATTGGATAGGCACAAGATATAGAAAAGAGCAAGGAGGTCTGTTATCATTAATGTTAGCTTAGATCCATCATTCTACAACTCCAAACTATTTTTTATTTGGCTGAACAATCAGAACAGTGGCCTCATGAAATGAACCAGGTCTCTAATATACCTCGAAGTGAAATTGAACACAAAATAGCTCCTATTAAAAATCTTACTCAATAACTATTGATAACAAAGAATATGGAAGTTCTATAGTTTCCAAAGCTATATGACATACAATATATTCCAATTTTAAAACTTCCACTGATCTCTAGCCGGTATCTTTTAAAAAAGAACAAAAGGAAAATGCTGGGTGGGAGAAGGGTCTTATCACTCTAGAACTAAAAAATATGACAAAACCATCTTGGTGTTATTGAATGAATGTGTATCCCTCACTTGGTGATAGGATTCACTTACCAGGCCAAAGAAGGAGAGAGATTCACTTCCAGCAACCATGGTTTCAGAGTTGAATCAATGAGAACATCAAAACCATAAAGCTCTAGAAATACAACAACAATCAACAATGGAGCATTTAAAAAATAAAGAGAAGACAGAAGTTAAGAAGGAGACACAATCAGGGCAGTGTAGTATGACCATATTAAATTTAAAACATACTTTAAGAAAACAAGTTGTATATATACAAAAATTCATATAATCTGCTTTTCTGTTCCTTGTATATAGAAATATCCAAGTTTGTTAAAATATTCAAGTTCAAAATAAACAAAATAAATTTCTTAAAGATCTATAACAATATATAACATCACTTTCCATTTCATAAACTAACAGTTCTTTCTAATGTGGAATGACATATAATCTGGATCTTGTAGGTTATTTCAATAAACTTCTCTAAGAAGCTCCAAGAATTGATAGATGACATTGAGTTAAATTTAAATTAAAGAATTTTTAGAGTTCAAAAAAATTAAGATATATTATTTGTTGTTATTGGGTCATTTCAGTCATGTCTGATTCTTTGTGATCTCATTCGGGATTTTCTTGGCAAAGATACTGAAGGCAAATAGTTAAGTGACCTGTCCAGAGTCATACAAACTAGTAAGTGTCTGAGGACTGATTTGCTCTCATGATGATGAGTCTTCTTGACTCTAAGCCTGGCACTCATCCACTGGGCCACCTAAATGTCCCAAAAGTAAATAATACAACAAATAATCAAATAGCATTTAAGATGTCTTTCTAAGAGTCCTCCAAGTCCCCAAAGTTCTACCTCACACAACACTAGCAGTATATGGGAGTTCAATCTAAGAATCAAACAATCAACAAATTTATTAGTATCTACTGTGTATTAGATCGCCCTCCTGGGAACAGGGTATACAAAAATTTAAATATTTTCTGCCTTCAAGGAGTTAATATTTCAAAAGGGGGAGAGAGAAGTTACATAAGTACATGCAAAATATATAGAAGTAGATAGAACTATCTAGAAAAAGGGGATAGAATTAGAAAATGGAGAATATAGAAAATATCTGATATAAGTTCAAATCAACCTGAAAAATGGCACTTAGAAGAGTAGAACTGATGTTACGAGTACAAAATGGACAGGCCAATTAGGTTGGACTTTAAAGCAGCCAGAGAGGAATTTATAAAATTACTCAAAATATAGATTGGAGCCAGACTGTCAAAAGATTTAAATACTGAATGTAGAAATTGATTTGATTTTGAAGGTAACGGAGTTCCTGAATTCTACTTAACAGGAGTCAAATCTATGGTTTCTGAATAATTCTTTGACAACTAAGTGGAAGACTGATTAGAAGTAGGAGAGACAAAAGACAAGAGGGCCAATGAGAAAGATATTACAACTCTTCTTTGAGAGAGCAACCTGGAGGAACTGTTTCACTATAGACATGGGTACCAGCTGAAGAGTGTGTGTGTGTGTGTGTGTGTGTGTGTGTGTGTGTGTGTGTATGCTCACGTGCTATTGTGAATTTTTTACTGACACTGGCAAAGACACATATATTAAATGCTCTATTCTTTTTTTTTTAAATCCTTAACTTCTCTGTATTGGCTCATAGATGGAAGAGTGGTAAGGGTGGGCAATGGGGGTCAAGTGACTTGCCCAGGGTCACACAGCTGGGAAGTATCTGAGGCCAGATTTGAACCTAGGACCTCCCGTCTCTAGGCCTGACTCTCAATCCACTGAGCTACCCAGCTGCCCCCTTAAATGCTCTATTCTAACTCTTCCCTCTAAAAAAGGCATGTCTACTGAAAGCATTTTCCTTGGATCCTACCATTTTAATATTTTTTAGCCATTTTCCTCCTTTTCAAACATGGGTTAAGATTTTTAAATTATTTATTCTTTCAGTTACGTGTAGAAAAACTTTTTGACAAATTTTTTGACAGTTTAAAATTCAAATTTTCTCCTTTTCTATCCCCCAAGGTAATAAATAGTTTGAGATGGGTTAGACCTGTACTTTCATGTAATATATATTTCCATATTGCTCATGTCATGATAGAAGACACATATCACACACACAATAGAAATATAATGAAGGAAATATAGTGGAAGATACCATGCTTTGATCTGTACTCTGATTTCAATAGTTCCTTCTTTGGCTATAAATAATATTTTTAACATGAAATGTGGTTATCTTGAAGACTTGCTTTGCTGATAACGGATTAGTTCTTCACAGTTGATCATCTTCTAGTTGTTTCTGTATATGTTGTTCACCTGGTTCTGCTCACTTTACTTTGCATAAGTTTGTATAAGTCTTTTAGGCTTTTCTAAACTCATCCTGTTAACTGTTCCTTATGGCACAATAGTATTCCTTTACAACCACGTACTACAACTTATTCATCCATTTCTCAAGCGATAGACAATCCTACAGTTTGCAATTCTTTGCCACTACAAAAAGAGCTGCTAAAAATATTTTGTACAGGTATGTCCTTTTCCCTTATCTCTGATCTCTGGGGGTATTGCAGGGTCAAAGAGTATGCATAGTTTTGTAGTCCTTTGAGCCTAGTACCATATTACTCTACAGAATAATTGTTTCAATTTATAGTTCTACCAACAATGTATTAGTGTCCCAATTTTCCCACATGCCCTCTAATTTTTATAATTTTCCTTTTTGGTCATATTAGCCAATCTGGTAAGTGTGAGGTGGTACCTCAGAACTACTTTAATTTGCATTTCTCTAATCAATAGTGATTTGGAGAATGACTTGTATTCTTATTAATTTGAAATAATTCTTTATATTTTTGAGAAATGAGAGCTTTATCAGAGAAACTTATTAAAAAATTTTTTTCACAGTTTGTTATTTCCCTTCTACTCTTGGTTTCATTGGTTTTATTTATACAAAAACTTTTAAATTTAATAAAATTGTTCATTTTATATCTTGTAATGTTTTTTATTTCTTTTTCTGGTCAAAATTCTTCCCTTACCCATAAGTTTGACAGATAAACTTTTCCATGTTCCCCCTTATTTGTTTATGGTATCACTCTTTATTTCTAGATCAAGTATCCATTTTGCTTTCAACCTTGTATGAGATGTTGGTCCATGCCTAATCTCTACCAAATTGCTTTCCAATTTTCCCAGAAGTTTTTTTTTTCAAATAGTGAGTTTTCCCCCCAAAAGCATAGATCTGGGAGTGGGTGGGTGGGGAGTCAAGATATAGGCTTAGAAGTAGCAGAAGCCTAATTCTATGTGATTATCCTTCCGTACCAATTTTTAAAAAAAGGCACTTCAAAAAAAGACAGAAATCTAAACCCAACAACAAGACAGAGCCATAGGACTCCCTACTTGATTCAAATCGAAAGGTACACAGAAAAAGTTTAATTCTAGAGTATAAACCAGTGGTTCCCAAACTTTTTTGGCCTACTGCCCCCTTTCTAGAAAAAATATTACTTAGTGCCCCCTGGAAATTATGAAACTATTTATTGAACTCAGAATAGAATGTAATACAAGAAAAGTATGGCCATCACCGCTCCCCTGAATTGCTGCAGCACCCACCAGGGGGTGGTAGCGCCCACTTTGGGAATCACTGGTATAAAGGAAAGACCCAACACCTCCCTGGCAGGGACACAGCTGGCAAAGAGAAGCAGAGGGGAAGGCCAGCTGGTTACTACCTTCAGTCCCCACACCTTCATCTTCAGCCTCTGCGGGCAGCTGGGGAAGATCTGGCCTTAGGGCAGATTACCCAGCAGGTCAGGTCAACTGGACTAATCCAGTATGCCCGAAGAGCAGAGTGTACAACCCACAAGAAGGGGGTAAGAAGAAAAAATATAAACAACAGAAGAAAAAAAAAGGAGATTATAATTGAAAGCTTCTATTCAGATAAAGAACAAGGACAGATAGAACAAAGGAAGAAGAAGGAACATCAAGCAAAACTTCAAAACGCTAGCAAATCAGACTCAGGCTCTGGAAGAGCTCAAAAAAGAATTCAAAAAACAAATAAGATAGGTTGAAGAAAATTGGGAAAAGAACTTAAAAAGCAAAATAGGTCATCTGGAAACAGAGATATGAACTAAAACAAGAAAATAGTTCTATAAAAGCCAGAATTTACCAGGTCAAAAACAAGGCAGAAAAATTAAATGATGAAAAGAATGACTTACAAAGAAAAAATAGACCAAAAGCACAAATCTTTGGGTTTTCCTGACACTGGATTAACTGCCATGTATGGATTACCTAATCTATTTCATTGATCCACCACTCTATTTCTTAGCCAGTACCAGATTGTTTTGAGAATTTTGTTAATTAGTGCTTTAGAGCATTGATGTTGAACCTTTTAGAGATGGAGTGCTAGGTCCCACCCCTCAGACTGAGTGCCGTGCCCACCCTCCCATGAGTGTCAGGTGTGCCATACCCCGCTTCCCAGCCCTTTACCCCACACAGGGGAGGGAGGAAGCCCTATTGGGCTTCTGGGTGAAGGGCCTGGTGAAGTAAGGAATGTCCTCAGAGAGTGTAGAGAGGGGTAGGGGAATGGCCCAAGCTCTGCTGCCTGTGAGCCACCAATTTTACCCCTATGCACTCCCAGTGGGCTTCTAGGCAGACTGACAAGGGATATGAAAAAATGTTAGGCGTGATGGGGAGGGGAGCAGCTCTGCCCAAGTCCCTTTGCCTTTTTAGTAAGGATCACTGGGGGAGGGGGACCAACTGTGTGCCCATAGAGAGTGTTATGTGTGCTATCTTTGGCACCTATGCCATAGGTTCACCATCGCTGTTTTATAGTATAGTTTGAAATCTGGTATAGCCAGGTCCCCTTCCTTCATTTTTTTTTTTTTCATGAATTCCCTTGATATTCTTGGCCTTTTTTTTTTCCAGAAGAACTTTATTTTTTCTAGTTCTATGAAATAGTTTTGGGGTAGTCTTATTGGTGTGGCACTGAATAGGTAAAATGATTAGGTAGGACTGTCATTTTTCCTATACTGGCTTGGCCTAGCCATGATCAATTAATGTTTTTCCAATTGAATAAGCCTGACTTTATTTGTGTGAATAGTGTTTTATAATTGTGTCCATATAGTTGCTGGGTTTGTTTTGGTAGGTATGCCTCCAGATATTTTATATTGTCCAAAATTATTTTAAATGGAATTTCCTTTTCTTTATCTTACTGTTGGGTTTTGTGGGTGGTAAATAGAAAAACTAATGAATTATATGGGTTTATTTTGCACCCTGTGAATTTTCTGAAGTAGTTAATTATTTGTTAGTTTTTTTAGTTGATTCTCTAAGATCCTCTAGATATACCATCATGTCAACTGCAAAGAATGATAACTTTATTTCTTCACTACCTACTCTACTTCCTTCAATTTCTTTTTCTGCTCTCATTGCTATAGTATTTCTAGTATAATATTAAATAAGACTGGTAATAATGGGTACCCTTGCTTTATATCTGATTTTATTGGGAAGGGTTTTAGTTTATTTCCAATATAGATAATGAATGCTGATAGTTTTAAATAGATGCCATATATCACTTTGAGGAAGGTTCCATTTATTCCAAGTTTTTCTAAGGAATAGATGATGTATTTTGTCAAATGCTCTTTCTGCATCTCTTGAATAATTATGTAGTTTCTGTTTGTTTTGCTATTGATATGGTCAATTATGCTGATAGTGATCCTAATGTTGAACCATCTCTGCATTCCTGTATAAAACCCACCACGTGATGGTGTATTATTCTTATGACATAATGTTGTAATCTCCTTGTTAGTATTTAAATTGTTTTTGCATCAATGTTCATTAGGGAGATTCATCTAACTTTCTTTCTCTGTTTTAGCTCTTCCTACTTTATGTAACAATATCATATTTGTGTCATAAAATGAGTTTGGAAGGAGTCCCTCTTCACCAATTTTTCTAGATAGTTTGTGTAGTATTAGAGTTAGTTGTTCTTTGAATATTCGGTAGAATTCACTTGTGAATCTATTTGGCTCTAGGGCCTTTTTCTTAGGGAGTTCTATGATACTTGTTCAATTTATTTTTCAGTGATGGGGTTGTTTAAGTAAATATTCACCTACATCTCTTAGATTGTCAGATTTTATTGGTATGTAGTTTGGCAAAATAACTTCCAATAATTGCTTTAGTTTCTTCTTCATTGGTTGTAATATCTCCTTTTTCATTTTTGATACTGGTGATTTGTTTTTTTAATTAATTTAACCAATGGTTTATCTATTTTGGTTTTTTTTCTTCATAAAACCAACTCTTATTAGTTCAATGATTTTCTTACTTTCAATTTTATTTGTCTCTCTCTTGATTTTAAGTATTTCTAATTTGGTGTTTAATTGAGTGTTTTTAATCTGTTCTTTTTCTAGATTTTTTTACTTGCATGCTCCATTCATTGATTGGCTAGACCTAGAGTCAGGAGGACCTGGTTCAAATCTGGCCTCAGACACTTCCTAGTTATGTGACCCTGGCCTAGTCAGTTAACTCCAGTTACCTAGCCCTTATCACTCTTCTGTCTTAGAATCAATGCTCATTAGACAGAAGATAAGGGTGGTTTAAAAAAAAATGTTGTAGAGAGATTCAAGAGGATGAGGAGATGGACCCATTGGATTTAGTGATTAAGAGAGTGTTGGTAACCTCAGAACGGACAATTAATATGAGGGATAATTTTGGAAGACATATTACAAAAAGTTAAGGAAAGAGTGAGAATTAAGTAAATCAAGGCATCAAATATAAATGACTTTTTTTCAAGGAGTTTGGTTGAGGAAGAAAGGAAAAATAGTCATTGGGAGGAATGGTTTCCTAAGGGTGGGGAAGACGTAAATATTTGTGAGGAGTAAGCGGATAAGAAGAAATAAGGATAGAAAAAATAGAATGAAAAAGGATAATTATAAGAGCAATGGGCTAGAGAATATTGTTGGGGATGAGATAGAGGGTATGTGTTGAGGCGCTGGCCTTGGGGAGTAGAAGAACTATCTCTCCAAGAGACAAGAGTAAAAGAGGAGATGCCCATCAATCAGTGTATTAAGCACCTACATGTTCTAGGCACTGTACTAAGTCCTGAGTTTTCAGGTGAGAAGGAGGGGAAAAGCTAAATTTATCTTTAAGTTTATCTTGGCAGGTAAACTTGATTTTTTTAAAAAGTACAGTACCCAGCAATAAGCAGTTAGACAACACAGTAGGACAACACTGGACAAAGAGTCAGGAAGTCCAGAATTCAAACCTAGCCTCATATTTACTAGCTATGTGACCTTAATTAAACAAGCCACTTTAACTTCTGTTTGCATCAATTGAAAAACAAAGACATCAGTGGCATTTATCAGAATTATTATAAGAGCAAATGAGATACCGGCAATAGCACAGTGCCTTGCATATAGTAAGCACTATATAAATGCTATAATAATAATTATTATTATTATTGGTACAGGGTGCTGTTGGAAGCTTAAAGACTCTGGAAAATGTGGCATCTGTTTCTCTTTAAGTAATAAAAGATGATATCCTTTAGATTTAATTGATCCAGAGGGCTAAGGGTAGAAAAAGTCTAGGCTAGATGGAGTTTTTAAAGACACACATGCTCTGATCATCAAATTTCCAGATTCACATCACGGGGAAAAATAGCTAACCCACTATCAAAAGCTACAGTATAAAAATACCAAAAATAACAAAAGATGTATTTCTAAGGGGAAAAAATCAGTAATTTACTTCTTGTCAAACAAAAGTATAGTGATGAAAGTTTTTTCCTCTTTAGATATGCTAGATAGAATTATATATTTTATAAATATAAACAAACTAGTTAATAAATAACAGAAAGTCTAAAGATATGGGTTATTTTAAAACCAATTTTCACTCATTTTAAAACAAATAAATTAGGGGGCAGCTGGGTAGCTCAGTGGAGTGAGAGTCAGGCCTAGAGACAGGAGGTCCTAGGTTCAAACCCGGCCTCAGCCACTTCCTAGCTGTGTGACCCTGGGCAAGTCACTTGACCCCCATTGCCCACCCTTACCAATCTTCCATCTATAAGACAATACACCGAAGTACAAGGGTTTAAAAAGAAAATGTAAAAAACAAATAAAAAAAACAAATAAATTAAGTTCAACAAACATTTATTTTTGGAATAATCACAATTCTTATAATAAATTCAGCTTTCTAAGACGTGGAATAAGGTGACTTCTAGTTAAGACAGCAACAAGAAAGATAATAGAAGAAATGAGTTCTCCTACATATACTTTAGCAAAGATCTAATAAGGGCATCATTTTAAATAACAATCAAGAAATCCAAAAAGAAAAATAGTAAGCTCCTCTATCCAGCCCAGTCAGTGCTTCACCAAAAGACAGTCAGAAGCCTAAGAATTCCAGAAGAAAGGTTTCACTAAAGGAATTAAGAAGAGCTTAAGAAATAAACCAAAAACCTGCTGTTGCTACAACTGGAAAATGATTATTAATGGGGTATGGAAGGGAGATCCTGCTGGTGTACTCAGTGAAGATGTGTGTGTGTGTGTGTGTGTGTGTGTGTGTGTGTGTGTGCATATGCGTGCACACGCATACGCAGGCAGGGCACCTAGATAACACAGTGGATAGAGTACTGGGTTCAAATTTGGCCTCAGATTCTTCCTACCTTTGTGACCCTGGGCAAGTCACATAGCTCTGTTTACCTAGCCCTTGTCCTTCTGTCTTAAGAGTTATTACTAAAACAGAAAGTAAGGGTTTTAAAAAAAAAAGTGTCAGAGAGGATAGAAACTGGCATGGCATAAAAAACCCAAAAGAAGAAATGAGGCTGAAGAAAACACTGAATACAGCAAAGGTAAGAGATGTTTATGAGGCAAACCCAGGAATAGAAAAAAGAGTTAATGCCACATCAACTATAAGCAGAGGCTCAAGGGGGGAAAAATGCCGTGGCCACAATAAGAGTACTTGGAAGAAATGAAAAACTAAGAGGAAAAGTTACATAAGAACTCTGGAGGAAAAGCAGAATAACTTTGAAAAGAAGGTAGAAAACCTCACCCAAGTAATGAACTCCCTAAAAAAAAGAATGAAATTAAGAAAAAATCAATGCTTTATAGAGAAAAAAAAGTTTCTTTAAGTCAAAAGATTGAAAAATCACAAGAAAATAATATATCTATTCTTATAAAGAACTGAACTAGAAAACAAACTGAAGAGAAATAATCATAAAACTCCCTGAAAAGCATGACAAAATTAAAAACTTGGGTACTATAATCACAAAAGAAAACTGTACATATCTAACAGAACCTGAGGGAAAATGAAAATGGAAAGAATCCACAGATTGTTGTCTAAAAAAATAAAAATAAAAGCATCAAGAAATAGTGTTTTACACAACTTCCAAGATAAAGATAAAATACTTCATGCAGCAGAAATATTGTTCAGGTATTAGAAACAAGTTGGGCTCACACAAAAACTGCAAGTTTCGGGGCAGCTGGGTAGCTCAGTGGATTGAGAGTCAGGCCTAGAGACAGGAGGTCCTAGGTTCAAATCCAGCCTCAGCCACTTCCCAGCTGTGTGACCCTGGGCAAGCCACTTGACCCCCATTGCCTACCCTTACCAATCTTCCACCTATAAGTCACTACACAGAAGTTAAGGGTTTAAAATTTTAAAAAAAAAAACAAAACTGCAACTTTCCTAAAAGAAAGTCTTGGAATATGATATGCCAAAAGGCAAAAGATCAGTGTTTATCAAGAATAATTTCGCCTACATAAATAAGTCTAGGGCAAAAAAATTTTAAAACATTTTTTTTAAATAAAAACCCTTACCTTCCATCTTGGAGTCAATACTGTGAATTGGCTCCAAGGTAGAAGGGTGGTAAGGGCTAGGCCTCAGTGATGGGCAAACTATGGGCCAGATGCAGCCCCATGAAATGTTCTATCCAGCTGTACATTATTCCTAATCTGATGAATACAATGAGTAGGATATAATACAATGAAATTTCTAAAGAGTTGCCTTAGAAAGAGTCTGACAGATGAGCATTTCTTTTCCTTTGGCCCCCTCTTTAAAAAGTTTGCCTATCACTGGGCTAGGCAATGGGGGTTAAGTAACTTGTCAAGGTTCACACAGCTAGGAAGTGTCTGAGGCCAGATTTGAACCTAGGACCTCCTGTCGGTAGGCCTGGCTCTCAATTTACTGAGCCACCCAGCTGCCCCCCGCAAAAATATTTAAAAGAGGATTTTCAAACATTATCAATGAAAAGCTCAGATCTTAACAGAAATTTTTGAAATGTAAACACAGGAATCAAAAGAAACCTAAAAAAGTAAGTACATTTAAGAAACTGGAAGGGAATAAATGATGATAAGCTGTTTATTTTCTAATAGGGGAATAAGAAACAATTATACTTTTGCATGGAACCCCATTGTCTTGAAGAATCAGAAAGTTATGAAAGACTAGGGATTTAGGAATGTTTTGATCTGCTTTTAGATATGAAAGAAAAAGAAGAAAAATAAAACATTGAAGAAGAAATGAGAAAGGAGGAGGAAGAGCTTATTATATCTCCTAACTGGGTCCATTAGGAGAATATTCAAAAATAAGTGGAAGAATGGGAGAGCAGGAATTTTATTAATTTTACTCTTACATAATTAACAATTATAACCATTAATATGAATAGATGAACTCATCCATAAAACAGAATAGGGTAGCAGAATGGATTAGAAAGTAAAATACAATATGTTACTTAAAAGAAACATCCTTGAAATATAAAAATCCACAGAGCTAAAATGGGGAACTGGAGCAGAACGATTCAAAAGCAAGAATAACAACTAATTTTAAACATAGTAACAGCAACTTTTGACATAATTTTAAAAGATAAGCAGATTACATTTAAAAGCACCACTGATAAGGAAACAGAATCAGTTCTTATTAATCATTATATATGTACCAAATTGTAGAACATCAAAGTACTTAAAGGAAAAGTTCATTGAATTCCACATAGAAACAGTAGCAAAACTATGATCAATGGAGACCCTTACATTGTGTTCCCCCTTAATTATCGGCCTTTTCTGTACTGCCAAGAAAACCCAGCACAAAAAGAAAAAAGAAATTCCAAAGCCAGATTAGCACTGGTATAAAGTTAGAAAAATTACAATTTTTGTAGGGGATGAAGGAAGACAGAGATACCAATGCATAATTGATAAACTGTGTATTATTCCAGCCTTATTAGAAAAAAATTTGAAACCCTACAACAAAAAGCCACTAAACTTGGGCATATCTTTTAACTGTGATGTCACTACTATGTTTATAGCTCATAAAAATAAAAGGAAAGAAAGAATCCATTTGTATTCCTACAAAAATTTTTCATTAAAGCAAAGAACTGGTAACTTAGGAGATAATCATCAATCAAATGGATAAATTGTATTGTGATGACTATAATGGAATATTACAGCACCATAAAAAATGATACAAAAGACTGATTTAAAAAAACAACAACTAGGGAAGACCTTTCTCCATGAACTGATGCAAAGTGAGCAAAATCAGAATAATCACTGAATCCACACCTATGGAAGACCAATGATAATTATATTTCCCATCTCTTCAGAGATGCAGAATGTCACATATTTTCTTTTTTTTAACATTTAATAATATTTATTTTTTAGAAAAGTTAACATGATTCATGCTCTTATTTTCCCCTTCCTCCCCCCCCCCGCCTCCCCCCCCCATGGCTGATGCGCATTTCCACTGGTTTTAACATGAGAATGACACATATTTTCTGACATGATCAATGTGGGAATTTGCTTTGCCTAAACGTAGTTTATTTGATATAAAAAAGGGCATTTATTTGGTTAAAGATGAAGAAAGTTATTGATGGGAATGGGAGCAGAGGTAATAATGAAAAAAAAAAGAGAGAGTATCCCTGAAACTTTTCAAAAAATGTACAGAAGAGAAAAGAAAGTTTAAGAAGGAACTTCCTAAAAGAAAAGACAGTTTTGTTTCCATCATGTTGAATTTGTTCTACACTTTTAAAAATTGCAACAAACTTTTTGCAATTGCAAACAAAAGTAGTTTCGTGTCTCTAGCTCTTTTTAGGTAGAAATGATTGTCTATTGATGTTTGTCAACTATATAATAATAAAAAAAATCTTAAAGAGTGGTATGAGGCAGAGAACCTTGTATTTTGGCATGGACTCTCCCAAGTCTATATGGCTTATTGTTTATTTTGACTAACTTTTTACTCAGTTGTTCTATGTCATAGCTATAGAATTATAAAGAAGAGGGAGAGGAGACAAACCAAAATGTTATGCAAAAATCATAGGTGGAACAAGGGTAATTCCTTATGTCCTCAGGTTCCATAAAGCCTATAATACAGACTGTTATTACATACCAATTGGACGTATAAGCTGTAGAAACAGCTGGGTGTCTGCATATACATTGTGGTAAGAACTGCTTGAAACAACTTGGTGCCATCATAGATAAAATACTAGACTTGGAATCAAGAAAATCTAAGTTTAAATCCTGTCACAGACACGTTGTAGCTATGCAACTGTGGCCAAGTCACTTAACCCCTATCTGCTTTTTTTTTTCTCATGTGTAAAATGGTTATAATAATGATATCAATCTCACAGGGAGGTTGTAAGGAAAAACAGGTGAGACACACTGATGCATGCGTACACAGACACATATACATAAGAGAGAAAGAAAGAGAGACCTTTGTGAGCCATAAATGTTAGTTATGAGCTAGGTACAGTTAGTACTCCCATAGAATATATCCTCTTTGTCGGAAAAGTAATAGTTAATTGCTTTGGCTAAGCTTTTCCTCAGTAAATCACAAAATTTGATTCTAAAAATCAAGTTTTAGAGTGGATGCTCTAAAGTTCTAAAATTCTGGGAAAGGGCAACAAATTACTGTGAATCAAGTAGTTTATGATAAATTCCTGTTTCTGTCTTTAAATTGGTCAACAAATATATATATCATCCTACCAAAAAATTAGGTTGGAACATCTGAAGCAAAAAAAAAAAAAAAAAAAAAAAAAAAAAAAAAGATTGGTGTCAGTGAAAATGATGACATAGGAAGCCAGAAAAAGAGAAACATTTCAACAATCTAGGTCACAGTTGGACCCAACAGGTGGTAGGATGGAGAAGAAATGACATAACAAACTCAAACTTAGATAGCAATGAATTTCCTTTGGCAGATAGCTAAGGGCAGAAGAGGCAGCTAAAGCGATAAAGTATGTTGTGTTCCATCGCATGGATATTTGGCTTCCTCCCAAAGCACAGTGACTTGCTTAAATCATATCTTCTTGGAAGTTCTCAATTCCTATTATATTATTAAACAACTGAAACAAAACTGCTTATTCCTTGAAACCAAAGCCCTAAGGTAAGTAGGATGAGAGGAAAGGAGACCCACATACAATCTTCATTGAGTCTTGTTTGAAGTGAGAAGGTTAATGACCCAGATGAAATCCCAGGTCTGACAGGAAATGGGTTTAGAACCACAAAGCCAAGGAGATAGCAACTTTAGAAAAGTCCAGATGCACTGGGTTTATTAAAATGAAAGACAAGTAGAGAAAGAAGAAAAATCACCCCAAACATGGACAGCTCTTCAGTGAGTCAATGAAACCCAAAATTTATTTCATATCTGACATTCTGTTTTCATTCATTCCAATAAACTTTTAAGCTTCTAAAAGGCTAAAAAATCACAAATATAAAATGGAAAAGTACAAAAAGTAACTTCAGAACATATTTTTATACCATTCCTTCTAGATATACAATAACCAACCACTCATTAGAACAAGGACTACACATCCTCTTTTTCTTTTAATCTAGGAAAAAAAAGAGTCAATGTTTTGGACTGAACATGCTTCCAGTTCCCTACTTCTGTTTCCTAATTTTGTGAGACCTATAAGCAGGTCATTTAAAATTCATCAGATAATTAAGGTCCAGTTCATAATGAATCAGTCCATAGCTATAACATCATTATCATAGAATTTAAGGTCCTATTCTGCTTGTTCCAACTTCAGTTCACAATCTCAACAATTACCTAAGCTCCTTCAGGGAAAAAGGGATGGCTATGAATTTCATACATTCAAGTCAAGTTAATGATCTGGTATTCCTACTGGTTTTATCCTTGAGTTCCACAGTCAGGACTCAGAAACCTTCAGCCTTAGGGCTCCAGGGACAACTAGGCCTACATCTGAATGAGTGTCTCTCTGATCCTGCTTATGGCTAAAACTGGTCAGTGGATAACTAGTCTTTAAAGGAGACTAGAAGTCCTTCTTTCTGCAATTAGGGATGGAGAGGAAGAAGAAGAAAACAAAAAAGGAAGAGTGACTAGAAAATAGAAGAAAGCAAATACTGATACCAGCCAAAGCTCCTTGAAGAATTCCCAGTGTATCTCTACCAGTGAGTTCTGAAATTCATTTGCTTTTAAAGCATTATTTCTGTATAGACCATAAAAGGCATTTTTTGGTCACAGTTTGATAGAGACCTCCCTATGTGGCTCTAACCACCCTTACCCCACCAAAGCTAGCTAGGCATCTCTAAACATGGTCCCAATTCAGCTCTTCATTGCCCTCTTAGTAGCATCTTAATATCCCACACTGAGATAGAAACATAAATACAAATCCATTGTGTACCTCTTCCTCCTCTATATCCACCATGCCTTCCCTACTCAAGAATCATATCCCAGTTCACCATTAGATCATAAATGTCCTTACCAAAACAACTGCTACGGTGAGGAACAAAGGTTTTACAAGCAGTAGCAATAGCTAGTTCAGCAGAGATGATAGTCTTAATGATCAGATCCTCTACGTGGGCCATCAGTGCTACAAAACAAAACAAAAAACCATGAAGGAGGAAATACAATATGACATGTGCTACACCCTAGAATGTATTCATAGAAGCATAGGTGCCCAAGTCCAAAAGTATCCCGATGTCCTCCCCCTGAATGGGCAGTTAAAGTAAATACAATCAAGAGTATCAATACTTGTGTGTTTGCAAATGCACAGATGTATCTATCTAAGAAAAAAGGCATCCCTATTCTAGAAATGACATCTATTTCTCTCCTTAAATTCACACAAAAATAGAGAATCTAAAGAGTTAGAAGGGACCTAAAAGATTCATCTGGTCCAGCATTAGCAAACCTTTTAGAGAATGCATACCCAAACTGCACCTTTGAGCCTGTGAGCCCTCCCTCCCACCCCCCATTACCCCAAAGAGTGGAAGCAGAAAGTGCTTGCATTGGGTTGTTGGGTAGAGGGGCAGTGCATGTAAGAAATGTCCTCAGGCACAGTAGAAAGGGGGAACAGAGCAGCCTCCCCGAGCACTGGGGCACACGTGCCATGTCTTTACCAACATAGAATTCTAGTCTAACTCGCACCTGAGTAAAATTCCTTTAACAAGATACCTGATCAAGTAGTCTTTTTTTCTTTTCCTGCTGTCTTCAAGTGAGAATGAAACCACTATCACACAAAGCAGCTTCTTTCACTTTCAAAGAGTCCTGATTGTTAACAAGTTTTTCCTTATATCAAAACTAAATATGTCTCTGCAACTTTTACCTCTTGTTTCTTTTATGGCCAAGCAAAACAAATATAAACTCTTTCCCATGATGGACTTTTGAATATTTGAAAACAAATATTTCTTTACTATAATTCTTTTTCTAGTACAGTGACTTTAGAAAAATTGTGTTTTCATGTGACTTAGAGACCACTAATCTTGTCCATTTCAATTTCCATGCATTGTCTATTCTGAATACCAAACTCATCAGATGCCAATATGAAAGAGGGAGATATGCTTAAAAGAACTTGAATTCGGGGCTTCATTAAAAATATAGATATGATTTATCAAATGAAATTGCTCCCAACAATAATTCTAGGGCTAATGGAAAGAATTTTACACTTTAGTACAGAAAGCAAACAAAAGGGTTTAGCCCAAAGGTCCTTGAAATAACTGTTCTTTCCTTTCTAAAGCAGCAGGAACAAGTACCTGACACTAATACCCACAATCCTGTCTGACAGCTCTTTCTTTTTTCCTATCATGAAACTAATGATAGTGACCTCTCACAGGAGATATAAAGGCTACTTTATTACAGCATTCCACTGGGGAAAAAATGGAAGTGACAAAGGGCTGGATACTCACCAGTTGTGTCTTTCCCTTCTTGTTTCAGGTATCTAAGCATCGCGCTCATGCTCCATTTGTTTCCATAATCTTCTACTTCAGGATCATCACAACTAAAAACAAATCAAGAGGCCAAGGATCACATGTGGCTTTAGGCTTCTTTGTCTTAAAGAATAAGATTGCTTTCAAATAGTACTTTTGTTCACATTAACTCCTTAGGAAATACATCTTTTCCCCAATCTCTCCCTTCCACTCTCCACTCTGTAGTCCTGTTTCCTCAATGGAAGTCAAAAGTTATACACTTTCCATATTTCGTTCTTAGTAAGATGAAATGCAGATTTTGACTTAACCAAATAATAATGCTAATCAATAGAAAGAAAATGGTAAGCCAAAAATCTAAAATAATCTGATAAGGATCTAAATAAATTAAGGGGAGTAGATGGCTAAGGAACTTTGGGGATTTGCCTCTAATCTTTGTGGAAAATGTTATGCTTTCCCATAAAACAAGCCTTAGTGTTGTTGTAAAAGGAAAACAGGTTGGATAGGGCAAGGTTATAACCAAATATACTTGTCCTTTAGCACCTGAAATAAGTTCTTGGTTTTCCCTTGCCTCTTTCTCATTCTTGGGTATTAGTGAAAGAATATGCACCAGAGCAGCAGTAAGTTTCACAAACTATACTGTTGTAAAGAAGCAACAAGGAAAACTTGAATTCTAGTTCTTCCTCTAGCACATACTAGTTCTATGCCCTGGGTGAGTGGCTTCACCTCTCTAGGTCCTTAAGTTGCTGAGAAGATGCCAACCTGCATTGGTAGAAGTGGTTTCTTCATTAAGTAGTTTCCTACATCAATAGTGTCAAACTCAAATGGGGAGGGGGGGGCATGAAACTATATGAGGATCTCTGTGGGCTATGGACTAACTTAGAAAAATATATAGCATTATCTACATTATCTGTCTTTTACTGTATTTTTATTTATTTTGTTAAAGAGTTCCCAAACACACTTTTATCTGGCTCAGGCCATATTCAAGAGTGTTGTAGGTGGCAATGTTTAGCACTTCTATCCTATACCAATGAAACTTTTCTTATCCCTCATTGTCAGCAAAAATATACCATGATTGCAATAGAATCTCAACATTCAATACTCAACAAACATATAGAAATGAATACTATTATATAGGGCTCTGTGCTATGGGCTAAAAGATCCCAAGAATAGGGAAAGTCTCACAATCTATAGTTGGAGGGAAAAAGGTGTTTTGTTTCAAGCTGTTCCTCATTACCTACCACACCTCCATTCATACTTGGTTAACCTTTCAAAATGAACGGTTTGATTTCTTTAGCCATCCCAAACCCTAGTGAAGGGAAGTTCAATTAAACCTGTAAAATTTTAGCTCTTATTCCAATGCCTTCAGATTCCTGGTTTCTTTCTTTTCTTGGACTTGCTATGAACCTATTTTTAGTCTAAGCAAAAAGTAACTATTTGGGTTTCTTTTTTATTTTTCCATTTTCTGGCTAAATTGTTGAGTATGAAAGAAAAACAGAACAGAGAAAATATTTCCAAGAAAAGGGCCAGTCCTCCCATTCCAGTGAGTCCTCTTCCAAGAAGGCCTTATTTCTTGCTCTCCAAAAGTCTATATGCCCCAAGGATCTTAAATACACACTATTATCCTTACCTTAGAAAATGAGGAAGTACAGAAAAGGTGAAGAAAGATTTTGAACAAGGAAGGACATATTTTGACTGTGCCAGAAATAAAGAAGCAATCCAAAACCTATTCTCCACCACCTGCCAGTAAGAGTCAACTTCACTCACACCTGCTAAATATGATTGTGAAGCTCAAATCTAGCACCCCCCACTCCCCACCCAGAAATACAAAAACTTCCATTAGGATTTATTTGCCAGCAACCAATTGGGGTCAGTGTAGACCATACCTCTTCATCCTCCTTTTCCCTCCCTCACTCCTGGAGTTCTGTGGCCTAATCACAACCGTACCTGACATAGTCCCCGCTCTTCTTGTTCACGCTATAGTTTGTCAGGTGCATGAATTGGTTCCTTATGTTCTTAGCTCCTTGATCATATCTCACTGTTGCAAACCTAAAAACAGGATCCAAAGTTAAATGCTTGAAAATATTCCCCTCTCAGATTAGAGGGAATATATAGGTGAGAATTAAGAAACCAAATAACACTAAGTGACAAAAAAGTAGTACTGAATTGCTGTCTGGGCTGGGGAAAAAGCAGGGCAAGAGAACAGGGCCCATTAATATACTGTGGGTGTAGGTATCTAATATCCTGTAGTTAGCACTTTTTGAAGTGAGTAACAAAGGGCCAGGACAGGAATATAGGGACGAGTCTTGGAACTGAGGCTCACAGAAATAATGGAACAAGTGAGCACAAGAAAGGAGAATCACATTGTTTATAAAGGGAAAGAAGCGTGATAGCAACAACGATACAGATGAATGGCATGGAAAACTAATCTCGGGACTTGAAAGGAAGATAAAGAATAAGGGCCAAAACATAGAAACCATTCACAAAATATGTACACATGCATAAGTACACACACATATATATATATGCTTTTATATAAACTCATGTATATATGTGTATATAGTTTTATATATAGACACATATATACAGGTAGACTTTATGTAAAAGCGTATACATCTATACACATATATGTGCTTTCATATGTAAATTTATATGAACCTATATATATATATATATATATATAGGTTCATAGAAATAATGGAGCAAGTAAACACACAGCAAGGAGAATCACACTGCTTGTGTAGGAAGACTGACAGAATATGTATATATGTTGGAAATTTGATACTTGGTACTAAAGTCAAAGGAATAAAGAAGCATAAAGGATGTATATATCCATGCAGTTACTTTTAAAGAAGTGAGAGAGGAGAAGTCAAGCTTTTCAAGCTTTCCAAGCTTTAATATCAACAAAATATTCTTTGTATCTATTACTTAGATAATTACAAATTTCTGCTCACACACCTTTGGAACCACATCATCACCCTTGACTACAGTTTTTCTGTACCATTGCATCCAATTCTGTGAAAATAGTTGGGAAGGTTGTATAATTTACAAACTTATTTATATATGCTTGCATACACTGTAAAAATGAATTTTTTTTACTTCTGAACCTAAGGACTTCATTTAAAATTTTCTTCTCTTTTTCTTCTCAACCATTCACTACCTTCACCCAATACCAGAAATATATAGCAAAGTGGAGAGAACAAGAAATGATACTGATTCAAGCAGGAATAGTTAGAGGCCCAGAGTTTAGAGAACTTTGTTATCTTATTAATAAATACTCTTTATACAAAGAATATTCTATTTTCAAAAAGGATTTTTCATTTCCAAGAACTTCTAGTGATCTTATTTCTAGCCATTTTACTTTGCAGTCTTTATACCCTAATATTCCTTCAGACACTTTTGCAGTGACTGAATGAAGTTCTTGTTAAAAGCAAGAAGGCCCACCTTGGCCCCATAGAGGCTGCAGACACATTACCTCACAGTAGCACAACTAATGCTACCCTCTTTGCCAGAACAAAAATGGGTTAAAAAGAGATAAATTATTTCAGAAAATTAAACTGCTCAACTCAGGTGAGTTGTATAGTATACTCTATCTTAGTCAACAAATCTATATTAGTGAATTCTAAGCTCATCATGAGGTATCAGTGTGATACAATATTCAACACAACTAATGAAATTTGGGGCTAAAATGAGAGGTAAGGTGACCAGGATATAAGGAAGTAACAGTTCTGTTATACTCTGCACCAGTGAAAGCACATCTTGGGTATAGTGTTCAGTTCTGGGTGCCATGTTTTAAGGGAAATAAGAAATTAGAGAATATCTAGGGGACAACAACTAGGATAGCAAAGGCCTTGAGTTCAAGGCACATAACGATAGGATGAAGGAAATAGGAAATCATTAACCGGAAGAAGATGTAAGGGAGACACTGGGGATTGTTGTTGTTGTTCAGATGTTACAGTCGCATCTGACTCTCCATGACCCCATTTGAGGTTTTCTTGGTAAAGATTCTGAAGTGGTTTGTGGTTTCCTTCTCCAGCTCATTTTACAGATGAGGTCAGAGGCAAATAAGGTTAAAAGACTTGCCCAGGGTCACATAGCTAGTAAAAGTCTGAGGCCAAATTTGAACTCAGGGAGATGTCTTCCTGATGGTAGCCCTGACACTCTATCCTCTATGTCACTTAGCTGCCCAGACATTGCCCTTCAACTATTTAAAGAATTATAACATATAAGAGTAATTAGATTTTCCCTGGTTAGCCTCCAGAGGGGAAATCAAGTAGCAGTGCTACACTGCTGCCAATTTCGTCTTTTGGTTTGTTTTTGTGTGTGTGTGTGTTGTTTTTTTTTAGTTTTGATGTAAAGAAAAATTCCCAATAATTAAAGCTATTCCAAAGTGGAATGGTTTGATTCAAGAATCAGCATTCTCCCTTAATAGAGGTCTTCAAACAGAAGATGGATGGCCTCCTGTCAAGGGTTTTGTAAATAGGATTTGGATCAAGCCAGATGACTACTGATGCCTGGTACATCTTTGAAACTCTATCACTGTGTTCTAGTACCCAACATATCTCTCAGACATCTACACAGAAATAGATTCCCTCCCTTCCACACTTCATTTAATATTCTTTGACTAAAAGTGTATATTCTTAGTGTTCTTCAAAATAATATTGCATAAAAGCCTCATTCAAGGTTGCTGGGGATACAAAGTAGAGAGAAGATAAGAAGAATGAGTGAAGAAGGGTCATATAATGACAGAATCCAGGAGAAAAGAAAACAATGGAATTTAAATTTAGCTGAAAGGAGAACAAAGTAGAGGCTACCAGAAAGGAAGAAAAAAGGAATAAGCATTTATATGGTAATTACTATGTGCTAAGCACTCTTAAAAAAGATTCTCTCACTTGGGAGATAAGATAAGAAATGAAAACTTTATGGGTGGTTAAAAGGAAGAGTGTATTACAACTTTAACCTCACCAGTAGAAATGATTCTTAACTGAAAAATATCAAATTAAATTAAGCAAGTTCCTTTCACTTTTGTCTATCATGAATCTAAATTCTTCAAAACAAGTTATCTATTTGCTACTTTGATGGCTCTACTACACTTAAATGTAAATATTCCAAAACAAGATTTCTACCTGATACTTTGATGGATCTAGTAAAGTCTAATACTTCAAAACAATTTCTTTATTAGCACCAAAAAATGGCGTTTTTCTACTAAGCACTTCAAGAATTAAGTTTACAAATACTTGCTGGGAAGTAAACTGAAATTAAGATGACAATTGAATCCTCACACTATATCATAAAACAATCAAAAACAAAGAACCAGAAGAGTAAACACAGGGATTTGTAATTTGCCTTAAAAGAGAGTACAGTACTATATTTTATACACTGAAAAATCCTGTGGAATGTATTTATTCTCTGATGGAAATTTCTTGCATCAACAGTACCACCTCTGTTTTAGTTATGCATCAAAGGCATTTCTTTCCAAATTCATTTTGAGAATCATGCTAGGGTTATTAATTTATTATGTTAAGATTTTTTTTTTTAAAGCTTTACCTTCCATCTTAGAATCAATACTGTGTATTGGCTCCAAGGCAGAAAAGTAGTAAGGGCTAGGCAATGGGGGTTAAGCAACTTGCCCAGAGTCACACAGCTAGGAAGTGTCTGAGGTCAAATTTGAACCCAGGACCTCCCATCTCTAGGCCTGGTTCTCAATCCACTGAACCACCTAGCTGCCCCCTTATGTTAAGATTTTAAGAGAGGATGTGTACTTAAAGAAAGTACTTCCATTCAACTCATTATAAAGTAGATATGGAAAATGGTATTAAACAAGGATTACCATATAAAGAACACAATCAATGAATATTCAATACTTCCTTTAAATAATGCTAACTTGCCTTCTTCAGGTCTTTCATCCCTTTATAAATATGGAACCAAAGAGAGGGAAATTTGTTGGATCTTTAAGATCTAATTCAGGGGCAGCTAGGCCAAGAAATGAGAGTTCTTGGGTTCAAATTTGGCCTCTGATACTTCCTAACTGTGTGACCCTGGGCAAATTACTTAACTCCTATTACCTAGTCCCCTGTTGGCGAACCTATAGCATGTCTGCCAGAGGAGGCTGTTCTCCTCCCCCTCTCCACACACACCTAAGGACATTTTCTCACATCTCCCGCCCCTCTGCCCAGCAGCCCAATGGGAATGCTGCCTTCCTCTCCTGTCTGGGGTAAGGGGGCAGCTCACATGTGGTATGAGGGTGCAGTTTGGGCACTGTCTCTAAAAGGTTCACCATCATTGGCCTAGCCCCTACCACTCTTTTGCCCTGGAACCAATACTTAGAATTGATTCTAAGATAGAAGGTAAGGGTTTTTTAAAGAAAAAAGAGATAATTCAGTCATCATAAGGTAACTGAGCAATGCAGTGAATAAAGCACTTCTGGCCTCAGACCTTTACTAACTCTCTGAACCTAGGCAAACATTTAACTTTAGTCGACCCTCAGTTTCCTTATCTGTAAAGTGGGCACAATTATAGCATCTACTTCCAAGCGTTATTGTGAAACTAAAAATGAGAGGAATATTTATAAAGCACTTTGCAAGCTCTAAAGTACTATATAAGTTCTAGCTATTACTGCTATGAAGGCATGAGTAAGATGGCGAAGATGGAGCATGGAGTCTACTTTTGATGATCTAGAAAGTATTCAACAAGCAAACATTCATTAAACCCCTACTATGTTATCTTTGAGAAGCATGAGGTTGGATGCTGCAGATACAGAGATGAAAAAAATAGAGGTTCTGTCTTCAAGGAGTTCCCAATCTAAAAGAGAACCTTCTATGAATGTCAAGAGAACAGAACTCATTTGGAGAGGATGGTAACAACACAGAGGACATCAGTGGCCATTATGGTGACTCCAAGCCAAGGAAAGGCCTTGGGAGGTGAGGAGACAGCGAATCAAACTGCCTTGCCAGGAGCCACTGGGTTTCATTTTGGCCTGACCCAGACAAACCCTATTGGAAGGGAACAAGAGGCCCAAGGACTCTGATCTTCTGTTAACCAGCTGCAGCAGGGAGCCTGCCAAAGTGCTACAGTGAGCAGGGAGCGCCCTATGGGATCGTCTGGGGAAGGGATTACAGAGCTGATCCCCTGCCTCCAGAGCCAGGAATGGTTCGAGGTCCACAAACAGCAAGGGCCTGCCAGCAAAGAGGGACAGCAAGCATTGGGGGACTTCCCCCCCTTGTTGTTGTTGTCTCTTCCCTTTCTCTGGCTAGGGTATTAGACTCTGGACAGCATACAGCCTGTGAGGTAATCTGAATTCTTTGGCAACTACCAAGTACCTGAATTCTTTAAAAACCACAGGAATCCAACAGAGAAAAGGTAAATATCCCTGCGGAGCCAGTGCTAATTAGCAAGGAGGGCTACTGAAGAAGGGCTTATAGCAGGGAGGGGCCACAGCTGCTTTCAGGTCCCTTTGGAATGAGATTGCAGAGATAGCAGGAAAGTAGTCCTCTGCTCAGACATCACCCAGTGCCCACCATGAAACCTCTAGCAGTGTGGGAACACTTAGGAGTCCCTGGATAAAGGTTCACTTTTCCCTAAACTGTTAATGCAGCAAATCCTGGAGTCTCTGACAGCACATTTGGATTTTGGTTCGATTTTGTTTAGTTTTCATTTATTTTTCCTGTTTCACTGAAAATGTGGGTATTAGCTCCATCCTCTAAAAGGACCTTGTCAAATCATTTAGACCAAATACTGGACCCACCTATGGCTATAAAATCCAGTACAAAGTCTTTTTTTGGATTCCACCTCTCTGTCTGAGAAGAAAAAGAATCAGCACCATCTTAGCAAAGAAGTCTCTGCACTTCATTCTCCTTCCATGGACACAGACCGTCAGTGCCCCCTGCTGATGAGGCATACAAATCTGAAAGGAGAGTGGAGAGACCACCAGCATGCATTCAGGGAGTCAGCCTGATTCTGGAAGACAAGAAGCACTTTTTCGGGTCCTCTTGTTCATACTCTTCATTTCAGGATTATAGGATTGGAGCTAGAAAGGTTCTTTTACATATTACTTATTCAAACAACCTAGTTTTCTTAGGGAATAACCTGAGGCCCAAGGAAGAAAAGTGACCTGCCCAAGGTCCTACAGATAAGAAGTCCCTGAGATCTGAACCCTTCTCTTCTGAGTCAAAATACAATATACCTTAGTACCCATAACTGACAGGTCATTTGGAGACCAAGAAAGTAAGAACATCCAAAAATAAATTTTATTTCCTCAGTATTTTGCATATATAAAAAAGAATATTGAGAGTAGCTAGGTGGATTGAGATCCAGGTCTAGAGACGGAAGGTCCTGGGTTCGAATATGGATTCAGACCCTTCCTAACTGTGTGATTCTGGGCAAGTCACTTAACCCCATTGCCTAGCCCAATACACAGTATTGATTCAAAGCAGAAGGTAAGAGTTTTAAAAAAAAGGATATCTTGCCAAAAAATTTTTAACTAGTTTCACCTTCCACTGCTTCTCTGCTTTATGGGATGCTGCTGCTCATAATTATCCATCATTCTTCTTCATAAGATTTTGCAAATAGCTAGAAGTCATTAGATATTTGCTCATTAAAGCTTTCTAGGTCCTTTTATTCTCTTTGCTGTAGCAATTATTTTATATTTGCTAAACTTCACAATGAAATTATTATAGAAGGTATTCATGTCATTTCTGGTAGTATATTAAACATTTTTGATGTTGAATTACTTGTCTAAATAATTCAGGGTTAAGTAGTTTTGATGGCATATCTTTTTCTTGTCATTATTCTTTTCTTTTTAATCTAATTCTGAATTTGCAAAGATAGCTTACTCAGGGACAGTAGATGTGGATGACATTTTTGCTCAACTGCACAGAACCCCAAAAAGCTCTTTGTAGCATAAACTACAAAGTTTCATAAATGACATCTTTACTTACTTAGAGAGTTGCTGGTCTATCCACATCAGACAACATTCTGAACTTCTTTTGAAATCATATTCCATCCCATCTACTCCAGGAGACAACTTCTTCTATCATCCTCATTCTCTCACTTATTCTCAATCTCTCCCTGTCTACTGACTACTTCCCTATTACTTACAAACATGTCTCCCTTAAAAAAAAACAACAACTAACCTTACTTGATCTTTCCCCTCCCCACCAACTATTGTCCCAAATCTTTTCTGCCTGTTGAGGTTAAACTCCTTTAGAAGGCTTGCCACAAGCCAGATTTGAACTCAGGAAGAAGATTTCCTTTCACTCACTCTCTTCTTAAATCTCTATAGTCTGGCTTCTAATCTCAACACTCAACCAAAACGGCTCTCTCTAAAATTACTTAGTATTTCTTCATTGTAGGATCCAGTGGCCTTTTCTCAACCCTTATCCTGATCTCTTGGCAATTTTTGACACTGTTCAGCATTTTCTTCTTTAAACTTTCTTCTAGGCTTTTAGGACACTGTTCTTGCCTAGTTCTCTTCCTACCTATCAGAGCACCCCCTTCTCAGGCCATTTTATCCAGATCATAACCTCTAACTGTGACTATCCCAGAACTCTGCTCTGGGTTCTCTTCTCTTTTCCTGCTCTACATAATTTTACTTCATGATGTCATCAGCAACCATGGATTTAATTATCATCTCTATGCTAATGATTCTCAAATTATCCAGGCCTAATCTTCTCTGTTTACCTGCAGTTTCACCTCTTCAGCTACCAGACATCTTAAGCCAGATGTCCCACAAACATCCTAAATTCAACATTTCCAAAACAGAAACCATTATTTTCACCACAAAACCTCCCTTCTTCCTAATTTATCTATTACTTCTGGGAGTACCACAATCACAAAGTCATTCAGGCTCACAACTTAGGCATCACCTTTGACTCACTCATAATCTAGTCCCCTCTACACCTTTTCCCTCTTCTTATATGTTATTTTCCACTACACACTTTTGGATCCAGTCACACTGGGCTCCTCTTTGTTCTGAGAACAAGACACTTTATCTCCAGGCATTTTCCCCTGTGCCTAGAATGCTCTTTCTCCTCAACTCTGCCTGCTGGCTTCCCTGGCTTCCTTCAAGTCCCAGCTAAGGTTCTACCTTCAACAAGAAGCCTTTCCTGTTTCCCCTTAATTCTAGGGACTTCTCTCTGTTGATTATCTCCAATTTGTCCTTTAGAAACTTATTTGTACCTAGTTGTTTACATGTTGTCTCCTCCATTAGACTGTGAGATCCTTGAGAGGAGGGGCTATCCTTTGTCTTTGCTTGCTTCACCAGTGCTTAGTCCAATTCCTAGCATATTTTGTTGTTGTTGTGTCATTTTAGTTGTGTCCAATTCTTTGTCATCCTATTTGGAATTTTCTTGGAAAAGATACAGGACTTGTTTGCCATTTCTTTCTCCAGCTCATTTTACACATGAAACTGGGGCAAACAGGGTGGAATATTTATCCAGGGACTCACAGCTAGTAAGTATCTGAAGCCAGATTTGAACCCAGGAAGATGACTTTTTCTGACTCTAGGCCCAGTACTCTCTCCACTGTGCCACTTAGCTGCCCTTCCTGAAACATAGTAAGCATTTAATGCTTTCTAACTCACTTAACTGATAAATTTCTACATGCATTTGGATAGATACCATGTAGTTTGTCCAACAGAATGGATAGACAGATGGATGGACAGGCAGATGAACAGGTGGGCAGAGAGGAAGGCAGGTGGACAGATGAGTGGGCAGACAGATAGATAGATAGACAGACAGACAGATAGATGGATAGATGGACAGATGGACAGTTGGATTGATACAGATGGATAGATATATGACAGATAGTCAGATAGAGATAGATCAATAGTTGATAGAGAGAGAGACAGACAGACAGACAGACAGACATCCTGGCTAACAGTACAGAAGGACACAAAGCTGAAAGGAAGGATGAAAGGAGGCTTTTGGGAAATTACAAAGCTCTTTTGCTGACCACAAGCTTCCTGTGAAAACACAGGTGTATCTCTTTAATACTAATGTTTTTATCAGTATTGCCATATGGCATGGTACAGTAGAATACCATTGCCTCTAAAGAATCAAAGATAGGTATCACACAGAGGGCAACAACCAGACATATGGTATGTATGAATAGGCAACAACACATAATAATCAAGGAGGAACTTCAAAGAACAGGAGTAAAAGACATCAAGAAAGTATATGATAAGAGAGAACAGTTGATAAGAGCAATAACTGACAGAAGTACAGATGCTCTACTGATATCCTTTGATGTTTAGTTTTTAAACCCTTACTTTCTGACTTAGAATCAATACTATCAATTCCAATGTAGAAGAGTGATAAGAGCTAAGCAATTAAGTAATTTGTCCAGGGTCACAAAGCTAGGATGTGTCTCAGGCCAGATTTGAACCCAAGACTTCTTGTCTCCAGGCCTTGTTCTCTATCCATAGAGCCACCAAGCTGCCCCATTCCTTATGATGTTGAAAGAAAGTAAGGAAGGGCTCTAGCATGTTGGATGGGCAGCCCCTGGCAGGCTTTGGGGAGGACATGAACAACAGCCCCACGGGATGAACAAGTGTGAATAAATAATTAACTGTATCACTGAAGGGAAATGGATGAGCTAGATCACAGATCCATTTGAACATAAAAAACAGAAATAATGAGTCAAAAAATTTTCCTGCTTTCTAAGGACATTAACCCAAAATGAATAGTTAGATTTAAAACTAGCTGTTCAGGTTCTATTATCAAGTTAAAAATGCAAACTCCAAAATAAAACTTGGATGGGAGGAAAAATGGCATCTTTTATTTTCACTAACCTTTTTGTTTCCTTTTGCAGTCCTATATATTTTAGAGGCAGCTAGGTGGTGCAGTAGGGAGAATTCTGGGCCTGGAATAAGGAAGACCTGAGTTCAAATCCAGTCTCAGACACTTGCTAGCTGTGTGACTTTGGGTAATTCACTTAACCACTGTTACAGTTTACTTAACTGTAAAATGGGGATAACAATCACAGTTCTTGTGAGGATTAAATAGGATAATATTTATAAAGTGCTTTTCATACACATAGTAGGCTTTTAATAAATGCTTGTTTCCTTCTCCTTATTTTAGACATTTTAAAACATTATTCTGAGGAATTCATATTGCACAAAAAGATTAAAAACTCTTGCTCTATAGTATCTTTGAAAAACAATATACCATTTTACTATTTGGTCCCCAACCAAGCACAGTTTGTGACAGAAACTAATGATATTGGCAGAGATACATATGAAAGAACAAATTTTGTATTATAGATCAGAGATTCTAAAATTATAAAATTGCAAATTCTCAGGACCTGACAATATCTGAACAAAAGGAAAAGTTTATATGGTGAAGAAATAAACAAATATGGTAGAGGAAGTACTCCAACAGATGAAGAAACTCAGAATTAGAACTTTATAAGCAATCTCAGATATCACCCGGTTTGATCTACTCAAAGCTATCTGAAATAAGGAAAAGTTTATAGTTGCTCTCAATAAGGAAATACTTGTGGCATCAAATTAGTCAGTTCTCTACTATTATTACTACTATTAAAAATGTTTTTAAAATTATTTTCCCAATAAAACCTAACACATAATCCAGGGAAAATGCATTGTCTATACAAAGTATCAATGGAATATGATAGACTTGCAAAACAGAACAGAAAATATAGCTTCTTCTTTGTTAAGTTCTGAGGTAAATTACCCATCTGCCTTCACCAGGGGTTCTTAACTTGGGATCTGTGTACTTAGTTATGTTTTAAAATATTTTTATAACTTTATTTCAGTATAATTGATTTCCTTTGTAATTCTGTGTAAATTTTCCATTTAAAAACATTTAAGATGGGGTCCATAGACTTCACCAGGTTGCCAACAGGTGTCCATGACACAGAAATGGGTAAGGACCCTTGGTCTACATAAAAGAGCCCAAACCCAGACTTCTTTTCAATAGTCACAGTTTTTGTTCTCCACTTCTCTTAAATTTCAAACGATGAGAGGCCCAAACTGGGGAGTTCAAGTAAACTCTAGTGCCATAAATGCTCAAATCCCCAAAATTTAACAAGAAACATATAGTTTTGCAAATACTACCAGTGCCACCTAGAGGTTAAAGGGAGATATAATACTAAGATTAAAAATGAGTTTTGACAAAGGCCCAAAAAGTACTGCTGGAAAGAACTTTGGAGATCATAATCTCCTCACATTTTACAGATGAGAAAAGTCAAATAACTTGCTTAAAGTCACCTATGTCTAAACAGCAGGACTTAAGTGTGTACCCAGATCCTCTGATTCTAAACCAAGTGTTCTTTCTACTTTTACCATGCTCCTCTAGAGGTCTATCTATGTTAAGAATTGGAGTCCCATTTGAACCACATCTATAGAAGGCCACATTTATTTCTTAAGTGATGAATTAAAACCTTTCAAATTAATAAAAAGTACTAATAATGCATATAACACAACCAAAATCTGAACCCAAGTATTCTTGACTACTGTGTCATAATGCTTTCTAATGCAAACCCAGATCTCTTCCAAATCCAAGTTTGCTTTCTTTCTACCTCTACACTATATAATCCTGAACTGATACATAAAAACTAACGGTTAAAAAAGGAATGTTTGGGCAAGTCAGCTGACAGAAAAGATTAGGGTTGGAAGGGAAAAGAACAAAGGAGTAATGTATTCACTTGAAACAATTTAAACAATTTCATGAAAAGAATCTGATCTATAGAATTCTTCAAGTCATCAGATTAACAAAAATGAAAACAAACTACTTTACATATTTAGTGCTATATTAAAGTAACAAAACAATTAGATTATAGGTGAGACAAAATGATGAAACTTCTTTGAAGAAACAAAAGAAAGGATCCCAAGGGAAATGTGGAAGAAAATGAGGAAGGAAAGAACAGTCCTTCCAGATCTCAAAAGCAGCATTAGGTTCTTATTAAATATTAGAAAAATAGATCAGTGAAATAGGCTAGATAAGTATCAATCAGAAACATGCAATAATCCAGAGTTCAATAAGCCCAACAACAAACTACCTGGAAAATAACTGAAAAAAAATGGCAAAACAGGTTTGGCAAAAGCTAGGTTTAGGTTAGCAACTTATACCACATATCACAATACCCTTGTGAGGGCAGAGCGAAGGGGAAGGGTGGAGTGATAAGAAGGGCACTGAGAGCCTCCAAGCCACAAATTCCTTCTAATAAACTTAGAAAATGCATCAGATTCCAAGTGGGAAAATGCAAAATAAGTCCCATTGAGTCCCTTGTTTATCCCAGCTCAGCACAGTTAGATAGACAGTGAAGTCAGCCAACACTGGAGACACCGTTGAGCACTGAGGAACACACAGCACAAGGCTCATGCCAGCACTAGGAAAAGGCTGCGCACAAGGGGTAAGAGGACATCTCAGAGATAAAGACAAGTTCAAACTGGCAGGTTTGCAGCCTACTACATAGTCACAGGTTGCAGATCCATGACAGTTTGAGAAGGGGCCTATACATGGAGTTCCCTGGTCAGGAAGCTGTAGGCAGCACCTCAAGATAGGAGCAAATTCAGAAACCAGAAGCAGCAGCAATAGCAAAATGATTCAGACCCCAAACCAGAATGGAGTCTTACATCCAATTTCTAGCCTAGCCTGCAGAAGAGTAATCAAAGTAGAAATACTGGGCCCAAGGGGAGTCTACCATTCTTCTGTTCTAAGACAACAGAGTTTCCTAACTGGCCAATTCCAGCAGAGTCCAACAACAAGCCTGGTATTTCCTCGGACCCAAATCCAGCTCAGAATTTGCAAAGCTCATAACAAGGGGACAGCAATCAAGGGTCTGACTACTTTGGGAACACTTAAAGCTTGCAGATCCTTAGCCTGTCCCTGAGATTATTTAATAACACAATACTCACTATTCCAAGAAAGCAGCAATAAGATCAGACCAGCCTTTCCTTCCAAAAGTATCACAGAGTTCTAACTAAGTTTGAAGTCAAGAAGTAGTCTGGGAAAATGGGCAAATAAAAAAGAATAACACTATTAAAAAGCTATGATTTTTTTAAAAAGTCATGATGGTAGCAGGGATGTTCAGGATACTAAAAAAGATGAGAATGGCTCCAAAATATCTAAAAGCAATGTCTCAGAAAGAATTCAACTGAGGCACAAACCCAATTAAAATTAAAATCAATTCCTACATGAAGCAAAATTTTTTTTGTTTAAAATATTTTTATAAATGGAATGTAAGCACTTGAGGAAAAAATTGGAAATGAAATGAGAGTTATGGAAGAAAGAATTGGAAAGGGGATTACCTAATAGCTTGAGAGAAGAGGTACAAAAGCTTGCCCAAGCAACATACCCCCTGAAAATTCAAATAGGCCAAATAGAAGCCAAGGATTTCATTAGGCAAAAAATATTATAAATATTAAAACAAAGCCAAAAGACTGAAAAAAATGAAAGATATCCCATATCAAAAACAACTCACTTGGGAAACAGATCAATAAGAAAAAAATTAATAGTCATTAGACTATGTAGATATTATATTTCAAGAAAGCTTAAAAGAAAACTGTCCAGATCTCTTAGAACCAGAGAGCAAAATAGAAAGTGGGAGGATATATCAATCACCTCTTGAAAGAAATATCAAAACAAAAACTTCTAGGAAAATAAAAGCCAAAATTCAAAGCTTCCAAAGAAAAAATACTACAAAGAGCCAGAAAGAATTCAAATACTGAAGAGCTATAGTCAGAATCACACATGATTTAGCAGCCTCTATTATAAAGGAACAGAAAACTTTTAATATTATATTCCAGAAAACAAAGAATACAGACTGACAACCAACAATAATTACTCAACAAAACTGAGTGTAATGCTACAAAATCAATCTTTAATTAAATAAAGGATTTTCAAGTATTTCTGATGAAAATACCTGAACTATATAGAAACTTTGAAGTACAAACACAGGAGTGAAGTGAAACATAAAAAAGTAAACAAATGAATTGTGAACAATGATTAGGGACTAAACAAGTGCCTACATTCAAATATGGGGAGATGATACATGTGTCCCCTCTGATCCCTATCATCATCAGGGTTCAGAAGAGGGAGTCCAAAGAGATACGGCCTGGGAGTGGTTCTGTTATACCTTGATGATCTGAAGAAAATAATGAAAATAGAAGGGAAGAGGAATATACTGGAGGAAAAGGGGACGGGAAAGGAAGGCTAGGGAAAATTATCTCACATAAACAAAATGCATAAGTAGACATTTATTCAAATTCCAAAACCTCACTAGACACTAGAACCTCACTTTCATTTGAATGGTCAAAAAAAGGAAGAATAAAAGCATGCATGCACATGCATGTACACGCACACATTTGATACAGAAATGCAACTCAACAGTGAAAGAGGAAAAGGAGAGGAATTAGGTCATTCCTAAATAATATAAATTCTAGAACCATACAAAAATATTTATAGCTTTTTTGTAGGTGGAAAAGGATGGAAATCTGAGAAGTTGTTCATAATTTGAAGACTGCATGAACAAGTTATGGTATATAAATGTAATGGAATACTATTTTCCTGGACCTTTATCCCAACTAGGATTCAAGATGACTCATGTTGAAACATGCTGTCCAGTTCCTGAAAGAGGGGTGAAGGGTGTAGAAATGAAATATAAATTTTTTAAATATGAACAATGAAAAATTTTGTTTTGTTTGACTATTTATGTTTGTTTTTTCTCCCATCTTCCCAGCTGGGGGTGGGAGAATGGGAAGTGGAAAGGAAAGAAAGCTGGCCTTTATTTGAAAATAAAATAAAATTTAATTTTTAAAAATACCCTCCAAATAATTATGCCCAAAGGGCTTTAAAAGACAGTCTGCCCTTTGACCCAGCAATACCATTGCTGGGTTTGTACCCCAAAGAGATATAGGGAAAAAGACTTGTACAAAAATATTTATAGCTGCGCTCTTTGTGGTGGCAAAAAATTGGAAAATGAGGGGATGTCCTTCAATTGAGGAATGGCTGAACAAATTGTGGTATCTGTTGGTGATGGAATACTATTGTGCTCAAAGGAATAATGAACTGGAGGAATTCCATGTGAACTGGAATGACCTCCAGGAATTGATGCAGAGTGAAAGGAACAGAACCAGGAGAACATTGTACACAGAGACTGATACACTGTGGTACAATCCAATGTAATGGACTTCTCTACTAGCAGCAATGCAATGATCCAGGAAAATTCTGAGGGACTTATGAGAAAGAACGCTATCCACATTCAGAGAAAGAATTGTGGGAGTGGAAACACAGAAGAAAAACAACTGTTTGAACACACGGGTTGATGGGGATATGATTTGGGATGTAGACTCTAAACGATCACTCTAGTGCAATTATGAATAATATGGAAATAGGTCTTGATCAATGACACATACATGTAAATCCCAGTGGAATTGCGTGTTGGCTACCAGGGGAGGGAGGAGAGTTGGAGGGAAGGGAAAGAACATGATTCATGTAACCATGGAAAAATATTCTAACTTAATAAATTAAATAAAAATTTTCAATTAAAAAATACTCTCCAAAGAAATACTCAATAATATAAAAGGTCAAATATAGCTAGGGGAAGAATTCTTAGACAAAGGAAAGAGAAGATTCCCAAACATGAAATAAATTATTCTAACAATATGAAATTTAAAAACTTTTACATTTAAATAAAATAAGCTACAACAAAAATGGAAACTGACATCTAGGAAAAAAACTGTATTAAATATCTTTGAATAGAACCTTAAAGATACATAAGGAATCAGAACATTTAAATAGGTAAGAACAAGAACCATTTCCAAAGGATAAAAGTTCAAATGAGGATATGAACAAGTAGTTAAATAGCATAATGGGCAGTACAATGGATTTTGAGTCAAGAAGCCCTAAATTTGAATCCTCCTTCAAGATTCTGTGTAAGTCCTGGGTAAGTCATTTAATCTCTTCCTGTCTCACTTTCATCATCTGTAAAATGAGAGGATTGGCTTCAATAGCATCTAAAATCCCTTTCAACTCTAAATCTATAATCTATAATCCTACATTATTTCCCTGTGTTGTTAGGCACTGTATACTCCAAATGTAATTTTCAAAAGATAAATTGTAAAATATTAACTACCATGTAAAACACTGTTCCAAACCACTAATAACAAATAAGAAAATGCAAATTAAAACATTACTGATGTTTTATCTCACATAAAGAAAATGGATAAATATGAAAACATGGGAATGATCAATGCTGGAGTGGGTGTGGAAAAACAAACACATCAACACACAGCTGGTGGTGCTGTGAATTGAATTATTCTACAAAGCAATTTAGAATCATGTTTTAAAGAGTACCTAAAATTTTTTTAAAAAGCAAATGAGCAAGGTGAAATCAAGGTGAAATCAACAAAAACAGAATAGAAAGAATGGAATTTTTCACAGAGAGTCATATACTAACAAGACTGATGACAGAAAAGAAATGGAGGAAGAGCTTCAAAAATCAACAACCAAACTGATGAGATAAAATATAGATCTTAAATAATCCAATCTCAGAAAAAAGAAATACAACTAGCTATAAAGATATTACCAAAGAAAAATACTACAGGACCTGATGGACTCATAGGAGAATTCTATTGAACTTTTAAAGAATAATTAGTACCCATACTACACAAATTATTCTCAAAAATTGCAAAAGAAAGTACCCTATTAGAAACCTTCTATACTAATACATAAAGTGGGAAAAGATAAAATACAGAAAGAGAACTGTAGACAATATGAATATTGATTCAAAAATTTTAAATAGGATCCTGTCACATGGTGATTTATCTAAGAAATAATTCATTAGGATAAAGGTTGGTTCAGTATTAGGAAAACTATAACAAATTAATCAAATTAAAAACAAAAACATTCAAAACCATATGGAAGCAGAAAAAAGGCCTTTGGCAAAATATAACACTCATTTATGCTTTTTTAAAAACCCTACAAAATACAGGCATAGAAAGATCTTCTTTATGCTTATGAAAAGTATCTCTCTTAAAAGCAAGTATCATATACAATATTCATTTGAACTTTTTCTGATAAGTATAGGAGTAAAGCAAATATGCCCATTCTTCCAACTATTATTTGATATATTTCTAGAAAAGACAGCAACAGCAATCACAAGAGAAATTAAAACCCCAAAAATAGTTAAAGAGAAGATAAAACTATTCCTATTTTGCAGTTGATATGATGGTATATTTCAAAAAAAAACAACTAGGGAATCGGCAAAGGTTGAGAATCAACAGCTTCAGTAAAATTGTAGACTACAAAAATAAAGGATCAAAAACCAAAAGCATTTTTATATAATAATAATGACAAAATCAAGAAGCAATAACAGAAAGGGAAATTCCATTCCAAATAACTAAGAAATGTATAAAATATCTTGGAATTAATCTACCAAAGTCCACAAATGATTTATATCAATTTCATTACAAAGTACTTCTTAAAGAAATAAAGAACAACGTAAATAACTTGAGGAATATTCAGTGCTCATGGCTGGGTCATGCCAACACAATAAAAATGACAAAACTACCAAAGTTAATTTACATTGCTAATGCTATGCCAATGATATTGCCAAATGAATACTTTGTAGAACTTGAAAAAATAATAATAAAATTCATTTAAAAAGCAAAAATATCTAGAATACCAAGAAAATGGATGAAGGAAAAACTTCTTTAGGTCTCTATTATAAAGCAAAAATCATAAAAATCAGCTTGTATTTGTTAAAAATAGATTAATAGAACAAAATTAATAGAACAAAAAAAGGAATATCAGAAACAATGGTATTGGCAATTACATTTAAAAAGAAGAGTCTTGTTTGCATATGAAAATTCCACTGTTTAGACCATATGCCTTGGTTGTTCATTTCAACTATCAGTATGTGAAAATATTGAATGAGCCTGAGTCACTGCTAAGAAACATGCTTATATACATATATCTGAATAGCTGATTTCTATGATGTGAAAATTTGGGTTCATTCAATCTTAATGAACTGAACAACATAATAAAAAGGAACAGTATAGCCCTAACCAACCAAATTAATAGAATCACCGAAGAAATCTCTTACCTAGCCAACCCCTCTTCATAGAGATAAATGACAAGAGGATCGTAAGACGTCACAAGCACATAGAGGCGTACATCAAATTTGAAATCTAGAAGAAACATTGACTTTTCAGCAAAAAATAATTCTAATTATGCTCTGTTAAAAACTAAATCAAACATGTAGAGCATGGAAAAGACAATACTCCACCCCCATCCCTTTTGAATAAATCTAACTTTGCCATAACTTCCGACTACTCCAATAAGGATTTCTTTAGAAGAACATGAGAATTTTAGAATCACCAAGAGACTTGACCTTAAGGACGGTTTAGCAATATCTAGCCCAATATAGTCAAAGGCATAATCACAACTTACCATCTATGAGCAGGGGGTTGTTGATATAACGAGAGACCAGGATGTTCTCTTCCAGGGAAATTTGGTTTGGCTATAGAGTAGAAAGAAAGAATTGAGAGGGCAAAAGTGCTGAAGCATCCTAACCTAATATGAAGCAATGCTCCTGACCTTTTGAGAAAGACAATTAAAAACCTTTAAATAATTCTAGTCTTCTTTTAACCCACCCATATGTTTTCCATAAACTCTGTCACTGCCCAAATAACAATCAAAACAACAAATTTATAGAATAGATTTCACATAATATATCCCAAAGAAGCAACTACATAGTACAATGGATAGAACCCTGGACCTGGAATCAGGAAGATTTGAATTCAGATCCATTCTCAAACATCTGGTATCTGTGTGACTGGCTAAGCAAACCACTTAATCTCTGTTTGTCTTGGTTTCCTCAAATGTGAGACAGGGATAATATAATAATAGCACCTACCTCACAGGGTTGTTGTGAGGACCAAACGGGCTAATATTTGTGTAGAGTTTTAGAACAGTATCTGGCACATATTAGGTGTTACTTAAATGCTTATTCACTTCCCCCTTCTCCAAAGAGCTTTATACATTTCTTCAATATTTTAAGGAATGTTTTAAGTGATTTAATCAGCATAAATAATGCCAGAACCAACATTCAGGACACCCCTGCAATTTGGTAGATGGTAGTAGCTGAGAAATTCATTATGTATGCTAGCTATCATACAAACTTAAATATGGCCTTAAATTAAAAGTTGAGTGAAAAAGGAAATAAAGAATTGCTGTAAGTAAAAACTTGCTTCCAATTTTAAGTGAAAAGTAAATTTTAAAATGCTACTTTATTTTTTAAATGATTGGCTTCTCCAAGGACTTTATAGAACTTTTAATAGTGAATATTTATTCCCCCTTGAGGTCTCTGATTCCATTTTCTACATGCCTGTTTTCCAAAGACGTCCTGAGGAGGGACTGAGTGGTGACATCACAGGTAGCATATACTGGCATGTCCAGAAAGTTCCAACTTCTTTCTCTCCCAGCGCTCACCTGGCCTAGCAGCCTCGCTGTCTAGCTGCTTTTGCTTATGCCTCCCTCTTGGGTCCCATTTTTTACCATGTTCTCATCTGAGCAGAAAGGAAGTCCACTGACTAGCTAGATTTCCTTGAGCAATCTTTTATTAAACTAATTTAAAAAAATTTTTAAAGGGGGTAGGTTTTCTTTCTGAAATAGAAAGAATATGGGAGCAGATAGGTAGCTCAGTGGATAGAGGCCTGGAGATAGAAGTCCTGGATTCAAATCTGGCCTTAGACTTGTATGTGTGACCTTGGGCAAGTCACTTAACTCCAACTGTGTACTCTTTACCACTCTTCTGCTCTGGAACCAATACTTAGTATCAATTTTAAAAGAAAAGGTGAATTTTTTTTTAAAAGAACATGGAAACAAACTGGTTTTAAATGTTAAATCTGGGGGAGCTTGTTGACACAGTGGATAGAGGAGTCAAGAGGACCTGGGTTCAAATGTAGCCGGAGATATTTCCTAGCTGCATGACCCTGGGCAAGTTATTTAGCTCCATTTGCCTAACCCTAAGATAGAAAGTAAGGGCTTAAAAAATTAACTCTGCCACTAAGTGATGTGACCATGCACAAATCATTTAATTGCTCTAAGCCTCATCTTTAAAATGAAGATAATACTTTTATGACATTTCTCAAAGCAGCTATGAGGAAAATGCTTTATAAGCCTAAAGGCCCAATATAAATATGTTGTTAAATTATTATTCATTCACTGAGCATTATCTATAGAGCATCTGTATTAGGTGCTATAAAAAAAGATACAAAACAATGAAAGGAAACAAAACCAATCATGATTCCTCTGTTTGAGGAATTTACAATCTGGTTAAAGGGTTAAAATGCGTACAAAACAGCACCTTTATAAGGACAAAATAAGAGTAAAAAAACAGTCCAAAAATGCTGAAGAGATACTAAGTGGGAAAAGTCAGGAAAAGCTTCTTAAGAAATGAATCACTTAAAAAGGACATCAAAAACATGGTGATGGGGGGGAAAGTGGGAGCATGAATCATGTAACCATGATGGGAACGAATATTAATAAATGTTTAAATTTAAAAAAAAAAACATGGTGAAGAGGAGAATGTGGATATGAAACATAGGAGAAGGGCAGATAGGTGGCTCAGTGGATTGAGAATTGGGCCTGGGGTCAAAATGTTCTGGGCTCAAATCTGGCCTCCGATACTTCCCAGCTGTGTAACCCTGGACAATAGCCTAGCTCTTATTGCTCTTTTGCCTTAGAACCGATACTTAGTATTGATTCTAATATAGAAGGGTAAGGATTGAAAAATAATAGGAAAAAGCCATTTGTCAAATTGTGTTTACATGCAAAAACTGAATTATTTAATGGAAATAGTGACCAGGATTACTTGATTAGTGTAGAGATAGATACCAACTAAGGATTAATGAGAGGTCTATATTTAAAGAAATATGGGAAGCCCAGTGGATTTAGAGATCTGAATACAGAGGGAGCATTTGGATGTGATAATGATTAAAAGAAAGGTATAAAAGTATCATCAGTGCCTACTAATGTGCCAGGTACTGTACTAAGTACTGTACTAAGATAAGATAAGTGCAAGGGATATAAAAAGGGACAAAAGACAGTCCCTGACCTCAGGGAACTCACAATCCAGTGGGGGAGACAACATGCAAAACAAATACATACAGAGGACGCTGTATACAGAATAAATAGGAAATATTAGAGGGAAGGCACTAGAATTAAGAGAAGTTGGGAAAGTTTTCCAGTAGAAGATTTAATTGTAGTTGGGACTTAGACAAAGCATTCCAGGCAAGGGAGACACTCAGAGAAAGTGCCCAGACCCAAAATATGTTGTGTCTTATTCGTGGAATAGCAAATCTGGATTGAAGACAGACAATAAGAAGACTGTAAAGGTAGGAGGGAGATATTATAAAAGACTTTAAATGCCAAATAGAAGATTTTATATTTGATCTTGGAAGCAATAGGAATCCATGGAATTTACTGAGTGGTGGGGCGATATGGTAGACCCATGCTTTAGGAAAATCACTGTAGTGGCTGCATAGAGGACTGACTGGAGTGGGGATAGACTTGAGGCAAGTAGTCTCACCAGCAGGCTATTGTAATAATCCGCAAATGAGGTAATGAGGACCAAAGTGGTGGCAGTGTCAGAAGAGATATTAGGGGGTTTCTGGACCTGGAAATGGATTCCCTAATCACTACCTTCCCTAATCACTACATCTGGATGTGGGGGCGTAGTGATTAGGGAAGTGCTTAAGGCAGCAATGGGCAAACTACAGCCTGGATTTGCCACCTGGGGAATAGTTTGCCCATCACTGGTTTAGACCTTATTACTCTTCTGCCTTGGAAATTATATTTAGTATTAATTCTAAGCAAAAAAGTAAGGGTTTAAAAAATGGATAAGGGGAATTTATAGGAGAGATATTGCAGAAGTGAAAGCAATATTCAGATTAGATAGAAGGTGAAAGGTAGTAAGGAGTTAAGGATGACAACTAAGATGTGTGACTGGGAGGCTGGAAAGAAAAACATTGAGTTTAATTTCAGACATGTTGATTTTTAGATGTTTGCTTGATTCAATCTGAGATATCTGAGATGTGAGATTGGAGGTCAGCACAGTGCCTAGTACATAGTAGATGCTTAATAAATGTTTATTGACTGGCTGACTACTAAAAACACTCAAAAGTTCCAAAATAGGTATAAGATGGGTAAATTTCAGAAGCAGCAATATAGAGATGAAAACTAAATTTATGGAAATTGATGATGTCACCATAGGAGAAGTATTGATGGACAAGAGAACATAGATAGAAAACTTTAACACATCTGGTTTTGTGTGTTCTCACCTTCCAAATAACTTAATCTTTCAGTGTCCCAAGAAACTAAGACAAAAAGTTGCAGACATTATTGACCTACATGGGATGAAAGATTTGCCTCATCAGTTCAAAAAATTTAAAAAGATGGGTAGAAGCAAGCCACTTAGAATCTAGAATAGTGTATTACTGTAAAATCAGTGTGGCAAACTGGATAGAGCATACAGTATCCAGAGGCAGAAAGTCATATCCTGCCACAGATACTTCTTAGTTGCATGACCCAAAACAAGTAATTTACCCTCTCTAAATCTGTTCCCTTTTCTGTAAAACTGGTATAATAGCACCTACTTCATGGAGCTATTATGAGGATCAAATAAGATTGTGTATGTGAATCACTTGGTAATAATCTCTAAAGAGGTACATAATTAAGAGCTATAATCATGATGATGAAAATACTGTCTGAAGCAGATTTTTCTAACAACTATGTATAAGATAAATTAGATTAGAACTAACAGAGGTAGCCTAGGTAAAATGTCCACTAATGTGGAAGATGGAAAGAGTGGCTATGGAATCAAAGGACAAGGGCAAATATAATTGCATATAGTTTACAGACAGGGAAGCTAAAACAGAAGTAAAGGTGATTAGGTGCTTGGTTTAAGAAATTGGTCAATGGTGAGATAGAATAGTAAATAAACTTATTTTCATATGTAGTTTAATAAGGCTCCCTTTTTGATAAGCAAAGGGGATGTGCATTTATTAAGCACCTACGATGTGCCAGACACTGTAAGCTCTTCACAATTATCTCATTTGATACACACAACACCTGGGGAAATTATTATCTCCTTTTTACAATTGAGGAAACCAGGAGGCAGATTGACTTGCCTGGAGCCACTTAGCCGGTAAGTGTCTGAAGTCAGATGTGAACTTGGGTCATCCTGACTATGAGCCTAGTGTTATATCCATATCCAAGCTCTTCCAGCTTGTAAGGTATTAACATGATGAAAAGTAGAAAGGAACTGTGCCATATGGAAACAGATGAAGGAGAAAAACTCTTATATTAGGACCAAGAAAGGGAAGATCTTTCTGGAAATGAAGATGATGTCAATAACATTTTTTTAAAGATACTTTATTAGTGATGAATTATGAGTCTGAGTCTTGAGAGAACAAAGTCACTAAAGAACTAAATCTGAGGCTAATTAATCCCAAATGGCAAAGGAGAGGTATGTAGCCATCACAAGTAGGCTACAATATATTAACAACAAACAATTACATAAAAGAAACATTGGAGAGGACCAATACAACCAAAGAATTGTAGAAACAGAATTTAAAAAGTAATTAGTTATTTAAGAGTCAAGATATAATCTACAGAGCAATTGTATACTCCATTGGTATATATTCAAAATCTAAAAACATAGAGAATTTCCAAAACAATGGATAGATTCCCAGGCAAGATTTATAGGAAGACAGGGGAAAAAGAGGCACAGAACAAGAAGTCATGGATGGATTACAAATTACAACATGAAGCAGTGTAACTATATCAATGAAATCCCAGATCATTCAAAGTATATTGAACAAAAAGAGCCACTTTCTGGTTTCTTGACAAGTCACAAAATTGGTCTTTGGAATTCATTCTCTTAGCTTATAAAATAAAAGTAATCTGTGACCTATAATAAGTTACATTAATAGTTTAGATTAAAATAAGTACTTCATTTTGATATTAAGAGTTCATTCGCCAAGGAATCTAGAAATCTTTTCTCATTTTCTATTTGCTTTCATAAAAGTCAACAGCACAAAATTCTCTCATTTCTTCTCTTTTGCCCTATGACCTCATTGGGTCCAGTATTCATCCATACCACCATCTAACGAATCAACAATATTAGTTCCTTTAGCATTTCTTGATCAGACTCTCATGAATTAGATTCTCCCATAAACTAAACTAATATTGATTGAATTGATGAATTCCTAGTACAAAGTAACATTATATAGCTTGTGTTCCAAACTTTAAACTAAATAATTCTATCTCTCTTGCTAGAGAGAAACATAAATGTGTACTGAAAGAAACAAATACTAAAATAGGAATATAACTGCCCCAATGTTTTAACTACCTGGGATTATATTTATTCAAGTCTTTAATCCAAGAAAAATCATTGACTTATTTCCTGAGATGTACAGTTAATTACTCTACTATGTATACCTAATATAAATAATATCAATTTTACTTATGTATTTCTTCACTATTCAATTGTCTTTATATATCTATTTTCTGTCTATTTACCTTAGGAATAATATTGCAAGCTTCTAGAAGACAAAAATCATAAGTTTTTGCACAGGGCAAATTACATTCTTAATAGTAATATGTCTATATTTTTTTACCAGTTTCCATTTATTTCATTTTACTCATCATAATTCTAGGACCAGTAACCCATAATTTACATTTTTCACTATAGCACTCTAAACCAGGGCTCAGGGAAATTAGAAAAATCTATTTTTGATTACACTTTAAGGCAACAGCTCGTGGTTTCTGATAAATGAAAACACGAAAGAACATGTATCATTTCACAACACAATAGCATTCACTCAATAGCATTCATATAGCTTAGGCTATATGTGGTGATATATAAGAAACTGAAGATACAATTTCTATTCTCAGAAAGCACTGTAAGAAGAAAGAACAAACACTTAGAAAAAAAGACACAAAAACACACAACAAAGAGATATATAAACAAGATCCAACTAGAAAACTGTAACAATTATATGTACAAGTAATAGAGTACAGGGATAATAGCTCTCTATCAGCTAATGGTTCTTCTTGCCCTTTAAAATCTGAAGGAAAATATTAATGCTGCATTTCCTCACTCATGAGACATTGATGAGTAAATTTCACTTTCACATTCATTACTAAACCTGAAAATACCTTAGCTCTATTAATATCAGCATAGTGATTTGGACAATTGTGGTACTCAGCTATCATTCCTAAAGGAGCTAAAGTTAATAGTTTTTTCCCATTAATTAATAAATTATACTTATATTATCAAGAGAACCATATTTGAAAATAAATCAAAAAGTCTCCAATAGAGTCCAGGCTTCCTATAGTATTCCATTAAATGGTATTTTTCTTTTCTACTTTTACCTATATTCTAATAAACATCTTCAATTTTAAAAGTGAGTTCTTAGAAATGTCCAGATTATGACTCATAGGAGATCTTAACAATGATTCTTATCTTGATTCAAATAGAATGGCAGGACAAGATGCTTCATTTGTCCCCCTGGCCTCAAATCCATTTTTTCCTGCCACAGATTCTCACATATTCACATGAATTTCTCCTTCCAAGCTTTCACTCTCCTCCTTCCCATATCCTCCTCCTTCAAATCTAGAAGGAAAGCAGGCATCAACCTTGGAAAGAGTTACTTCATGCAACTGGGTAATAGATCACATATTCCATGGGAAAGGATTCAGGTAAAGAAAAGAACAGAAAATTAAGAATTCTGTATATAGATAGAAGAAAAAAATATTAAGAGGTTTAAGTATCCATGTTAGGTAAAAAAGGCAATAAAATTCAAAAGTTTTGATAGGACAGGAACATTTTTACCTCAAGCTAAAGGCTAAACTCTGTGCCTGTTGGCACCTTCTCAAGCTTTTGTCTGGCACCTACACCAAATATCTAAGAGAATGAGAATCATTCCAAAGCTTTGTGGGAAGAAAAGGAGATAAATGTTCTTGCCAAGCATTTTGATCCATGCAGGGGGTCTCTGAAACAAGGAGTTGGGGCCCCTGCATACTTTATCAACCTTATTTCCAGAAAGTATAGCACTCTTTATGAGAGGGATTTTTGAAGAGGAAGAATGGGGGAGGGAGTAGAGATAGATAAAGAAAAAGATAGAGGGAAAGAGGCAGAGACAGAAATAGGGAAGCGGGGGAGGTAACCATACATTAGACATCTTAGGTTGACCAAGGAAAGTTTCATTTTTCTATATTGGGCTGATTTTAAAACAATTCACCATGGCAAAGAATTCATGAAAAGAAAAATGTCTTAGATGAGATGGAAACAGTTTTTTGACTCCTAACAAAATGAAAGACAAATTGATATCATATTTGACTTTCAATAGCAATTTAATCTGGCATCTTAGACTAAACTAAAGCCTTCTTAGAGATTCAAACAACACTAAACCCACTGGCATCTATTCCAAAGAAAAGTTCTCAAGGAGGCAGTCTTTATGCCAGGTCAAATCTGAACCAAAAAGGAGAAAAAAAACAGACATGAATTTGGCTTTATAACATATATAAAGATCTAGATTAAAGGGTCTCTCAAAGGGCAGTAGAGAGAAAGCCAGGCCTAGAGACAGGAGGTCCTGGGTTCAAATCTGATCTTAGACACTTCCTAGCTGTGTGACCCTGGGCAAAGCACTTAACCTCGATTACTTAGCCCTTATCACTCTTCTGCCTCAGAACTGATACTTATCTAAGATATGAGGTAAAAGTTTAAAAAAAAAAAAAGGCCTCTCAAGTGACACAGCCTTGCTTCTGTACAAATACCATTACAAAATCATATTAAAACCCCCTGAGCAAGAACATTTATGGGACATCTTATCTTTGCATTTGATTTCTAAGATTAGTTTGAATTTAGAACTTTAATCCAATTTGAAAGACTATCCAGTTTGGTTTCGTCTTCCAAATGATGATGATGAAGTAGCAGCTAGAGGTTACATGGTGCTTAAAAGTTTTATATTAAGAGGGAAATAGTAAGAGGGAAATTATAAGTAAATTAGGTGAACATAGAATAGTTTACCTGTCAGATCTATGGGAAAGTAAAGAATTTAAGACCAAGCAAGAGATAGAGAACATTACAAAATATAAAATGAATAATTTTGATTACATTAAATTAAAAAGGTTTTGTACAAACAAAACCAATGCAATCAAAATTAGAAGGGAAGCAACAAATTGGGGGAAAAAATTTATAAAAACCTCTGACACAAAGGTCTAATTTCTCAAATTTATAAGGAGCTAAGTCAATTGTAGAAAAAAATCAAGTCATTCCCCAATTGACAAATTTTGGTCAAGGGACATTAATAAGCAATTTTCAGATAACGATATCAAAACTATCAATAAATGAAAGTGTTCTAAATCTCTCATAATTAGAGAAATGCAAGTCAAAACAACACTGAGGTACCACCTCACACCTAGCAGATTAGCCAAAATGATGGTAAAAGAAAATAATAAATGTTGGAGGAGTTGTGGCAAAATTGGGACACAGGTGAATTGCTGGTGAAGTTGTGAATTGATCCAACCATTCTGGAAGGCAATTTGGAACTATGCTCGAAGGGCTTTAAAAGAAAGCATACCCTTTGATCCAGCAATACTACTACTAGGTTTATACCCTAAAGAGATAATAAGGAAAAATGTCTGGACATATTCTTCCCTAAAACAGAAAGTCAGGAAGAGATAAAGACCTATAGCTAGAAGAGAAATTTGCCATTTTCTTTCCACTTACACTGTTGATCAAGTAAACACCACGTCCCCTGGAAGAGGCCACAGGTTTTACTATCCAAGGTCCCCGGTCCTTTGAATAGGAATCTGTTCAAAACATTACAAGGAGAAAAGATAGATCATAAGTTTATACGTTTGTGAATGATGAACAAAGAGTATCCAGGTCCCAAGGGCATTTCTCAAGTCTAAATCCAGATCAGTAGCTATATGTTTCTTTTTCAAACAGCTTTAAAATGATTCATTTTACTTGCATAACCTTTTAATTCACCCTCTGATAACTTTCATTCTAAAATAATGGATAGGATAATACAAAAGAACTGCATCTTAACCTGTCACCATCCTCAGGAGTTTTTATTAGTCTGAGATTCTCATCCCATTTATTAAAGAAAAGATCTTGTCCAGAATTAAGAAATAGGGGGAAAGTTCATTTTGATCAGTATTTTGCAAATTCACTGAATTAGTTCTCCCTACTTAAAAGAATTCTATGAGTAACCTGTGAACTAAAAAAAGTTTTAGGAAATGGAGAAAAAGTGTAACTTTGTAAGTAATGTGGGATTTTTTCTTTTGAAGGTGTCTAGTATGTTCCACAGATTTAGTAGCCCCCTAGAAATGCATTAAGGGGCAACCCTAGTATGTATGAATATTCCCCCTTCTAAACTAAAGTATTTCGCATACTATAGTTTCACTTGAAACCTCCCCTAGAATGTGTGTATGTTGGGAGGGAGGGTTGGTAATTCACTAGAAAATAAGACTGTAATAATATAATTCAGAAATGGTCTAGGTGAATATCTTTTAAAGCTTAAAGTGAGCCCTATACCTTCATGTGACTGTTTGAAAGGCCCAGATTAGTTTTCCATTGGGTTAGTTTTACTTTGGGGAGTGGGCTCTTTGGCTAAGTCCAGGGGAGGCCGACAAAAGAGGAGGACTGATGAGCAGGCCCAGTAATACCACTGGCCACCACGGAAGGAGTAGGAAACTGTCATCTTTCTTATTCCAGTCTATTAATGGATAGCACAAGGATGAACCAATAGTACCAGAAGCCACAGTAGAGGAGTTGCTGATCAACCTCTCTCCTAACACATTCTTATTTCCCCCACTGCCCATTTCTCATCAGTTCACTTGTTTTGTCAGTGCTCTCTAAGCTCCTAGGTACCCTGGTATCTGCCCTGCTACTTTTTCTAGAGGAACCAGTTGGTCTTTCCACATGCCATAAATCTGAACCCTCTATTATATGTTGTCTCACCCAATTAGAGTGTGAGGTCCTTGAGATCAAAGATTGTCTCAATTTTCTGTTTAAATCTACAGTGCTTAGCCCAGTGCTCAGCATAAAGTAAGTACTTAATGTTTTTTGCATTCCACTCTATAAAAAGAGACAGAAGCAAAAGGACAGGAACAGATTAATAGACCTCCCCAAACTACTACCATAGCCAACAGTATTATGAAGCTTCTCTTTTAATTTAAACCTTTGCTTACCCCCTTCTATTCTTCAGACAGAAGTCCCTAAAAGCAGCAATTATTACCATTTCAAAGCAAGAAAAAAAGAGCATATGAAATAATGTGAGAAAGAGATTTTTCTTGATTTTCTATGAATGTTCTATAATATTCTATGAATACTATCATACCCCTGCATAACAATGCCACAAAAAATTAGAAGTATGTTTTGATCAAATTCCAACATAAAAGTAATGAAACCAAGGACTAGCCAAACCAAACTAGGATTCAAATCCCAATATTAACTTCCCTAGGCATCCATCCATTTGCCATCTCACTTAAGGCACTGGTCCTGAAGAAATAACTTGTAATTTGCTTCATCTAACATGAGGTTTTCATAGAACCAATTTGCAATGTTGCATGGTGTTTGTGTCTGAATAAAGAAACACAAAGATAAATCATATATTTCAGTGTCATTAATCCTAAGGCAATATCAACATTTTACAAAGTCCCATGAAAACTTCCCTTCATTCTAACAGAGACAAAGTTGCTGAGCAAAAAATTATATCTCTTTACCACTATATCAATATAATCAATTAAACATTTATTAAGTACCTTGCACATCAATATGTCACAAAGACTTTCAGGGTTCAACTCAATTCAACTTAAAGAATAATTCAGGGTTCAACTCATCTCCTTTATGGGCTGTTAGAGATGGCCTGCTTATGACCTTAACCTCAGCATCACTCCACCTTTGGTTAAGACCCTGTTGAGTAATCTGCCTTTGGCCAAGGCATTATGAGTTCTCTTCTGCTCTCTTTCCTTCCTCCAACTAGAAGCCATTCAAGATCTTCTGCCGCCTCCCCTCCTTATCAGAATTAAATATATTTTCAAAGGTTCAGGCTTCTAAACTTTTCAGCCAGCAGCATGACATGCCAATTTTCATCATTTGGAGTAGAGGAACACTTCCACTATTCAACCTCACTTCCCACTCCACCCATCCCCCTGATAGGTTAGAGCAAGTTTATAATTATTGGAGTATAACATGAAATGTCAAAGTCTGGGAAGTTCCATTATAAAACTTGCTTCTAGTTTTTAAGAAATATCAACAGAGATATAAAATATGCCTAGAAATTATTTTGGAGGGGTTGATACTAGGGTACATTTTTCCTCTGGCCTTTCTATGTCTAATAAAATTGCTGTTCCCTGGACTACTAAGTCTTTAGATCTGGACCCAAGCACAGTACCAGAATTTCATATTGCTATCATTGGTGAAAAAAATGGTTCTTCACTATTCATAGCTGAGACTGGATAAATATTCTTAACATCAAATGAAAAGAGGAAATAAAAGCAGGGCCCTAGACTGAGAGGCCTAGGTACCTAAAGTTTTTTTTTTTGTTTTGTTTTTTTTGTTTTTTAACTTTAAACCCTTAACTTCTGTGTATTGACTTATAGGTGGAAGATTGGTAAGGGTAGGCAATGGGGGTCAAGTGACTTGCCCAGGATCACACAACTGGGAAGTGTCTGAGGCCAGATTTGAACCTAGGACCTCCTGTCTCTAGGCTCGACTCTCAATCCACTGAGCTACCCAGCTGCCCCTAGGTACCTAAAGTTTTAACAAGTTTTAATATTACCCCTCTAAAATAATCAGATACACCACTAACAAGATCCAACTTGACCATGCTATATAATAAATGAACAAATTGAAGGTTCCTAAAAATCTAGGCTCCTAAAGGTTCAAACTTTTGTCAATAAGATCTAGGCCTTTCTACAAGGGATCTTAACCTGGGGCCTGTGATTTTTAAATTTGGATAACTATATTTCAATAAAATGTTTCCTTTGTAATCTTATGTCTTTTATCTCACGCATTTAAAAATCTTATTCTGAGAAGAGGTCCCAGTCTTTACAAAACTGCTAAAGGAGTTTATGACTCAACATAGTTTAAGAACTTATTAATTTAACAAATAATTGTTGTGTGCCTACCACATGTAAAGGTAGTCTTAGAGGTCCTGTTTTTCCCCTCAATGCTAAAAGTACTTTCAAGTGTTCATGGCAGGATCAACTCTAGGAAGCTATGCCTATTAGAGCTATGAATTTAGCTTCCCTATATGGTCATTTGCTGGAAAATGTGTGATAAGTTCTGATAGGGCAAAATTATACAAGATCTAAAATCTGATCTCTTTTTTGCCGCTTCGAATTTTCAACTTAGCAAGGCAATTTTACTATTGCAATGTCAAAGTTAATATGTACTTTAAAAAATAAACTACATAAATAAACTTATAGTTTCACATACAATCCTCTTTTGTGGTCTTTATATCAGGATGTTTATGTATCTTGATGATTAAATTCATACTAAAAAAGAAAAAAATTTTAATCTTCAGTTTAGATAGGTATGAGAGGAAAAGGTCTGGGACTGTACATTGAACTAACATGGAAGAAATTAGGAACCAGAAGGTTCCGGAGCCTTATAATCATCTCTGCGAATGGAACTCAAATAGTCAGATTACATATGATATAGTCACCTTATAAATATGTGTGTATGATATAAAAACATAGAGGATATAAAAAAAAAGACTAATAGAAGACATGGGGTACTTGGACACCAAAGCACATAAATGAAGGACACGAAAAGTAGCCTATGTGGTAAGAGGGATAAGTGACATTTGATATTAAGCTTGTATATCTATATATGTAGCTCCTTCTAGGCAGATGAAATCAAGTGTCCTTACAGGGGTACTGTTGACAAACAAACAAAACAGTAGTATGCGTGAATGTAGTACCCAGAAAGTACACTCAGACACATACAAAGCAAATTATCATAGTACACAATCCAAATAAAGTTAATTAAGTCTATCGTTAATCTTGCGTTCCTCTGCCTGGGAACTACAATTCTTTGAATTATTGTCTTCTTTTCTCATAAGCTGGGGATAGTCACTTGGGTGAATTTGGCTCAGGTATAATAGTTGGGGATCACAACACTCTCAATCACTTACTACAGAATTCTGCATACTCAGCTGGCAGGAGGAAGGTCTGAGGGAGGATGTGGAATGCCTTGAATCCATGAGTATGTTGCATTCGAATAATGTTTTTGTACAGTCGGTCCTTCCGGGTTAGTTCATAAGACCTAAAATCATACAAGTTTTTTTTTTCTTTCTCAGTCAATTGTGTTTCAGAGACTTGCCAGTATACTCATACTCTGAAGGATTGACAAAAACAGACAGTAGATTTTAGGTATGATAGGAATATGAATTTAAATGCATAGTAATAATACTGATTTTCTATAATATTTTAAGGCTCATCACCAACCCTGTGCTATTCCCCTATGGGGACCTAATTACTTCACCCAAGACACAAAGCTGGGAAAAATTCATTTGAGGTCTAAAGAAATACTATCACATCAACATTTTAATCAGAACCTTCAGAATGATTAATTCTACAAATTTCTCCATTAATAAATTCTGCTATAATTAGTTGTAACTCTAGTTTACCTCTCAAAGTTCCTGTTTTCCTAATCACTATCATCCATAACTAATGCCCTTCCCATCATATTTTTCTATAAACCTACATCCCTAAGGTGTTAGGCCCCCACCTTTTCTGATTCCTATTATCTACTATTTATCACCCTTTGGAATCCCATTGCTATTATGAATAAATGCTGCTTCACCCTTGCCTTCTTACTCATATACATTCTTTTTTTTTTTTTTTAAAGCCTTACCTTCTGTCTTAAGAATCAATACTGTGTATTAGTTCCAAGGCAGAAGAGCAATAGGGCTAGGCAATGAATGTTAAGTGACTTGCTTAGGGTCACATAGCTAGGAAGGGTATGAGGCCAAATTTGAACCCAGGATCTCCCATTTCCAGGCCTGGTTCTCAATCCAGTGAGTCGCCTATCTAGCCCCTCATACACATTCTTTTTAACCATGCATAACCAAAACCCACCTTTCTCCTAGGGTTACCACAACCCTTGCACCACCTCCTCTTCAACGCTGGCCAAACTTTTTTCATGTCTCTTAACTCCCAGGCTTTGGGTTTAGCAACTTCCTTGTTCCTCCCATTGCCACTTGGGCTCATAGCATTTAGAGCAAGAAAGATCACCTAGTCCAACCTTCTTATTTTAAAGATAAGGAGGCCCAGTGGAGTTAGGTAAATTGTCTAAGAACATATTGGTAGTAAATAGAAGAAACATGACTCCAACTGTAGCATTTTTTTCTAATATACCACTATGCTCATTTTCTAGACCCTTAGTTCTGCTACCTTTAATTTACAACATATTTATTTGTGTTTATGTTGTACCTCCAAAAATTTAGACTCCTTAAAGCCAGGGGCTAGTTTTCTTATTTGTCTTTGTATCTCTAGCACCTAGCACAGGGCCTTGAACACTTTTTTTTTTTTGGCAGGGGGTTATTGTGGGAGACCTAGGTTTGTTATTTCATCAGAGCAGGGAACTCCCAAAGAAGAAATTCCCTCCAGCAATGCAACCAGCACAAGCTGCCTGGGGTACCGAGACATTCAGGGTCAAAAATGCAGTATGTGTCACAAAGGGAACTTGAACCCAGCTCTTCTTTTTTTTTTTTTTTTAAACCCTAACCTTCAGTCTTGGAGTCAATACTGTGTATTGGCTCCAAAGCAGAAGAGTGGTAAGGGCTAGGCAATGGGGGTTAAGTGACTTGCCCAAGGTCACACAGCTTGGAAGTGTCTGAGGCCAGATTTGAACCTAGAACTTCCTGTCTCTAGGCCTGGCTCTCAATCCACTGAGCTACCCAGCTGCCCCCAGAACCCAGATCTTCTTGATTTCAAGGCTGGCTTCCTATCCATCATATGTCACAATGCCTTTCGTCTCACACGATAGATACTTTACAAATGCTTATTGAATTGAATTTACTCAACAACTTCTCCTGCAGTATTTAGGTTGTCTAATTATACCACCCTCTTCTGACCTTTGCTGCTACCATATAAATAGCCTTCAGGAATCTTCTAGCTTCTTCAGGGATCTGGACCTGGTTTCCTATTCACCTTGTGCATCATCCTTGGTGCCCTAACATTCATGTGAACAGCTCTTCTGATTCACTGACCTCACAGCTCCTCTTCTTCTTCAGCTCCCATGACTTTGGTATTTTCCTCCTCTACTTTGCCACACAGTGTAGAAGGCCCATTTTAGACCTCACCATCATCTCTAACACAATTCCAACCTTAAAGTCTCAAATTCCCCTCTCTGACCATAATCTTCTCACCTGTCACGTTGATCTTAAGATGATATCTGGTCTCCGGATCCCTCTCTTTTCTCCAAGCACTTCAATCCTATCCTATTGCCCCTTCCATCCTATTAAAGTCTTGACCAAAATGATGAATAATTTTAGCATTGCTTTCTATTCCACCCCTGCATATTTCTTTATTTTGCCCTTCTGTCATTCTTTTCCCTACCCCAAGTAATATCCAGCTCAAGTAATCCCTGTCATCCACCTTCTCTATTCCTATTCCCAAGTATTTCTGAAACAAGTTAATTAGGTCCAATACAAATTTATGTTTTCTAACCTTAATTGGTCCTTCACTTCTACTGTGATACTTGATTTTGTCTCTTTTAAATTCTTTATCGCATTGAGCACAACCAACTCCAAACTTTTTCTCCTCTCTTCAAACTACCAACCTTTTTCTTACTCCATTTCATCAGAAGACTTTGCCTTCTAAGAATTAAAAAGATCTAGGTACTCCAACATGAACTCCCTCAACAACTCTCATATCTCAAAAATTCTAGCAATCATCTTCTAATCTCTATTTCTATCCCATCTCAGAAGATGACAAGGTGAAATCTGCTATCAAAACTAACTGTTCCATTGATACTTCTGATGCTATTTTTCTCTGTTCCATTATCCCTTTAAAATGTAACTGGAGTCAGAAAGACTAGAGTTCAAATCCTGTCACATATGTTAACTAAGCTGTATAACCTGGGGGTAGTCATTTAACCTCTCTAAACCTAAGTTTCCTCAGCTGCAAAAGAGGAATAAATAATAACACCTGTTAATGAGATACGTAAAGCACTTTGCAAACCTTAAAGCAATAGATGCAGATCAGTAATCCACATAGAATATAAAATCTTAGACAGGTACCTCGGGGATCGAGAGATTCACTGGCTTGCCAATAGTCACACAGCTAAATTGTATTAAAGGCAAGACTAGCAAGAAGCTATCTGGATAGAGATCTACTCTGTCCTGCCTCTCATTAGATATTAAATAGATATTCAATATGCCCCTCATTAGATATGAATTTGTAGAACCAATGCTCGGGCATCAATTAATCTAACTTTTCTTATAATTCTTAAGGATTGTGTAGAATTTTTATCTATATCAATAATTCAAATACCACATGTCTGAGTGGTTTCTGAGAAGAAACTGGATCTCTAACTTTACAAAGTATGTAATTCCCATAGTGAAATCCAAATTTCATTTTCTTTTTCTTATACTTGTTTTCATGGGGTAAACAAATCATGATTTACCTCTGAAAAATGGTAGCAATGATTTTTTTTTTTAAGTTTCCCTATGTGCCTACATTGGAAGTTCAGCAGCCACTCAGAGGCCTAATTCTACTACTGACTAAACAATAAGCTCTGACTTGCTATTTCCAAACTGGGTCAGTTCACTCCAGCTTAGGCAGAATTGAAGCTCCCCATTCATACAGACTTAATATAAACATTGATTGGTTTTATTTCTACTGCAAGCTGAGCTCAAGCATTCCACTAGCCTCAGCCTCCTCAGTGGCAGAGATTACAATTGAGTGACACCAAGTCTGGCAACAATAATCTGTTTAAATTTTTAAAACTAGGATATGATAACAAACATTACGTGTGTGTGTGTGTGTGTGTGTGTGTGTGTGTGTTAAAAAATCATTGGAGACTCATGAGAACACCAACTATAAAGCTCTGGATGAGACCAAGCTATAAACAGGATTTTACAAGGAACAAGTTGCTCCAGGATTTAACATGTACTTATAGAATAGTCATGGTTAGCCCTGGACAAAACCACCTCTGACACAACCAAGTTGGCCAGTTTGGTGACTTACAGCCCCTTTTCTCTCTTAAGAATATTTAGCACCCCTCAATTACACAGGTCTCTCTCTACCCTCCCCCGTATCAAAAGCTACTCAGGAAAAGATTAGAAACTCATTTACACTAAGCTATAAAATGATTTATTAGAGCTTAAAATATTGTCCCCTCTCACAACTATTGTCTCCTCTCAGAACACTGTTGCTAAAGACAACAAAGCCTTCTGCTAAATGAATAGAAGAGACAGAAGACCCTTCTGAAGTCACTGAAATTATAACAATGTATGTATGTATATCACACACACACACACACATATATATATGTAGTATAGAATGTAGAAACACATATGACTAGCCTCAAATAGCATCTTTCTAGAACAATTCCAACTTGCAAACATCAATCTTAAAGCACTCTGACATTTTTTGCTAGTTCAGATCTGAAATTTCAAGGAAGTTGGGTATGATCCTCCCTAAGGCCTATTTCAGTCCTTAGACTCAATGGTCTTTGGTTTAGTTATCACACAAAAACTATAGACAATTTTAGCTTGAGACCACTAACAAATTTCATTTGTACTACAATTCATATTTTTTACTCTGGTCCCTTGAACCCAAAAAGGCTTCTTGAATAAATCCAGATGCACATCCACATTTCTTACTCTGGAGTAGGAGATAGAAAAGTAGAGAGGAGAGTAGGATTTGATCTTCTATACATCAGGAATGATTTCTTTTAAAAGATTTATTGTTTTCTCTGTTTCCCCCTGTGTCTAAAGCTGGTAATTTTAAATGTTGCTAAAAGTGAGTGTTCTAGTATTACCTGGGAAAGTGATTGACCTTTTGCATTTCAGAAAGAGTACGAAGTAAGAAAGGCTTTAGATGGGATCCTGTCCACATGAGGTTATAGTCAGTGCTGCTTGGATGAACCTAAGGGACATAAAAGGAAAAGATAAGACCACAACCTAACCTCCATCTAGGGAGAAAATTAGCCAACTGATGTATTCATTATACACCCAGAAAGGCTAAGAAGCAGTGCTGCCAGGAGTGACAGTCTTGCTAGTCTTAGACGAGACTGGAAAGTGGTCATACAAAACCAAATATATTAGAGCTGAAATATCATGGATAATGAGTTTCAAGGAGAGCTCAGGTAAGAGAGAATCAACAAATCACAAAAATGAAACAAAAAATAAAGTTATTCTCCTTAATTTCTTTTTAGAATAAATAATTTCATGCTCCTATAAACATTAGCTCTTAAGTACAAGTCATTATCAGACCCAGAATTCTTCAGAAGCAAATGAATTTACAATATAAACCATAATCAGTTATGGTCAAGACTTCCACCAAAATTTCCATTTCAGACTTCAGGTTAGAATAAGAGTACAAAATTAGAAATTTGAAGTCATTCCCAAATATCCAATCTTTTGTGGGGAAACAGCCTCTAAAAAAGGCCAAGAAAATCCAAGTATTATCTATAAGAGAAAAGGCACAATACTTCCTTGTGGGGCTATTTTCCATGCCCTGGAAGAGATGACAACACTATTACAAAGAGCGGGTTCATTTGCTTTTTAAATCTGGCTCTGTTAAAAGGAAAGGTTAGCTAAGTGGCAAAGATTTAAGCTCTATGAATGGGACAGCAGAAATAAAAAAACCATTACCTTACATTACACTAAAGCACTTACTTCATGAAATCCATGAGCTGTCAGAATGCTACGCACCAGACGACTATCCGTCCGCACAATCTTATAGGACAAATGATATCGTTCTTAAGGAAATAAAAAAAGGTATGTTACCAAGAAATTATTAACCAGAGATAAAAAGCAAGCTATCAGAGCTTTAACCTAAATAAAGCTCAACAAAATTATACTGGATATCTTTACTCCAAAGGAACATTACAACTAGATGAGGACTGTATTAAATATTCCCATATTTCACCAAGGTAGCTAAGTGGCACAATGTACTAAGCTGCATTCAGGTAAAATGCAGCCTCAGACATATACTTATCAATTATGTGGCTCTGAACAAGTTACTTAACCTCAATTTTTCAATTGTAAGAAGGGGAGAATAGCACCTACTTTCCCAGGGTTGTTGTGAAGATTAAATGAGATGTTTACAAACTGCTTAGTACAGTGCCCAGCACATAGTAGGCATTTAATTAAAACCTGTGTCCCTTCTCAAAGAGATATGACCAAGGAAAATATTTTATAATACTGACTACTTGGGGCCAGTAACATATGACAAAATCTACTATATGAAATCCCCTATAAGATTTTCATCTTAACAATTAAAGTTACATGTCCCTTCATTTGTGATTAAATTTCTATGCAGATGATTCCTAGAGACAAATCTCTAACCTTAATCCCTCACCTAAACTCCAGCCCCACAACACAAAACTGCCTTTTGGATATTTTAAAATGATAAAATGATATTTAAAAATTCATACCAACTAGAAGATAACAAATATAGCAAAACATTTATTCATAGTTGAGGAACTGCAATTCAGAACAGCACTCTGTCTTACTTAGAAAGGGATGTTCAGGGAGGAAGGGGAGAAAAGGGATTTTTATTAGGTTTAATTCTAGGAAACAGAAGGAGGAAATATATTCAGGAAACACTGAACAGTCAAACTACAGGAAGAAGTATTGCAGAGGTGTACTTGCAATTATCTCTGTGCAGGAACAGGAGTAGTTAGAAACTGCTGAGGAGTTTGGGAGTCTTCTTGGGGGAAGCTAGAAACTGCTGGTCAGGTTAGACAGTCCTGGGGATTGACCTTGGATTGGGGGTGAGGGGGCAGTTAGAGAATGCTAGTCAGAACAGGGTAGGGGTCCAGAGGTTGTTGACACAAAGCATCTTGAACTTAACATCCCCCCACCCCAACCCTGCCAAATTAATTACCTTTCCTACCCAGAACCATTCCTCTTCCAAACTTCCCTGTTACTACTATCCTATTCACACCACTATCCTATTCACCCCAGTTTTCATACCTTTAGTGCTTTCAACTTTTCGCTCTCATTTACCTGACATAGCAAATCAGATGCTAAATCTGGCCATTTCTATCTCTATAATATCCCTCATAGACATCCCTTTCTCAATACTCACACAGTCACTGTCCTAATTAAGGCTCTCATCACTTCTCATCTAAACTATAGCAGTAGCCTCCTAATTAGTCTTCCTGATGTAATTTTGTTCCTCTTCTACTCTATCCCTTACATAGCCCCCAAAGTGACTGACCTAAAGTGTAAGCCTGAACATATCCCTCCCTGGCACATTCAATAAACTCCAGTGAGGGGCAGCTGGGTGGCTCACTAGATTAAGAGCCAGGCCCAGAAATGGGAGATCCTGGGTTCAAATTTGGCCTCAGATACTTCCTAGCTGTGTGAACCTGGGCAAGTCACTTAATCCCCAATGCCTAGCCCTTACTGCTCTTCTGCCTTGGAACCAATACCCAATATTGATTCCAAGAAGGAAGGTAAGGGTTTTAAAAAATAAAATAAACTCCAATGACTATTATCTCCAGGATCAACTATAAAGTCTATTTGGTTTTTCACTATCTGGCTGCTTCTAACCTTTCCAATCTCCTTACACAATTCTCTTCTCCACCTACTTTGCAAAGCTGTCATACTAGCCTACTTACCATTCCATACTCCATTTCCCACATCTGTGAATCTGTACACTACCTATCGCCCATGCTTGGAACACACCGTCTCCTAACTTCCATTGCCTGGTTTCCTTCAATACTTAGCTCAAGCACTACTATCTACAACAATGGTTCCCAAACTTTTTTGGCCTACCGCCCCCTTTCCAGAAAAAAATGACTTAGTGCCCCTGGAAATTAATTTTTTAAAAAAATTTAATAGCAATTAATAGGAAAGATAAATGCACCTGTGGCCATCACTGCCTCCCTGGATCGCTGCAGCACCCACCAGGGGGTGGTGGCACCCACTTTGGGAATCACTGATCTACAAGAAGCTTTCCTTCATTTCCCAATTAGTAGTGCCTTCCCTTCCAAAACTATCTTGTACTCATTTTGCAAATACCCTGGATATGTATATAAATTTGTATAAATTTCCCATTTTAGAATGTAATAATTTTGGAAGGTACATTCCATTTTCCTTTTTTTTTTTTTTTTTTTTAACATTTGTTTCCCCTGCGCTTAATACAAGCCTGGCATACAGTAGGTATTCAATAAATTTTTGGTGACTGACTGATTCTAACTTATAGATTATTTTATAATGTAGCTAAGAAGCACACAAATCTATTCTTAAATGGACCAACCTACATAACATTACATCTTAGAAAAGATGACTCTCTTTAAAAATAACTGCTCTCAAGGGAAAAGACAAGATGGCAGAGTGATAGGAAGCAATGCAGGGAGCTCTTCTCGAACTCTTCCAAAAAGATCTTCCTTACGGATCTAGAAAACGAACCAGATAGAAACTTAAAATCCATAAAGTCAACAATGGGTCCCTTTCTAGCACAGATCAGCATAACAAGTTAGAGATGGAGGTCTTTGGACACTGAAGACAGGAGTCTAGTCAGAAGCACACCTCACAGAGAATTCCCGCCTACCAAAAACAGTCTATACCAGGGAAAGAGGACATTTCAAACCCAAACCGGTATACCCACAGAGCCACACAAGTATACTGCCATAAAGACAGGTGCCAAATGGCAACTTTGTGACCACAAGCTAGCTTCAGTTATTGATCTAGGATAAACTAAGAAGGGTCTTTGAACATGGAGTTCCCCGGGAGGGAAAAGAGAAAGTTCAGAAATCAGCAACAGCCGTAAAAGTAGAGTGGTTCTACTTGCTATTGTTTGTCCTTCATTTTCAAAGAGGGCCAACAGCATCACGAGGTGATATCTTGACTTGTATGTGAGTTGGATTTAAGTAAGACAGAGTTGCACAAAACCCTTAGCCACACTCTCCCCTGCAGTTATCCAAGTCCAGTGGTAAGACAAAAGTCAAGACAAGTGGTAAATGGCAATGGATGACCTTGGTGTCTTTAAGTGTCCTACTAAGCTACACTACAGCACAGTTGAAATGAATTGTTCTCTTCTGTCCATTCCACTGGGGGAAATCCTCACGAGCCTGGGGTAAACCACAGCCCTACCCCCAACTCGAGGATGGGTTTGTGGCCTGTCATTTACCCACGACATCATATAGTCCATCCACCAAGCTGGTTTTACTGGGTGTGGTTGCTTTGAATGATACAGCTACTGGAGTCACAGGTGAGAGTCCAAGGAGAGGTGGGGCTCAGCAAGACCTCACACCAGAGATGTTAATCTCAGAACACCGCACTACTGCTACAATGATTATTGCTATTGCTAAAAATAATAAAAGTTAGCAATTATATTACTCTACAATTTACAAAGAGCTTTACAATATGCTCTGATTTGAGCCTCACAGCACTGTGAAATAAATGCTTCAAGAAATTAATCCCATTTAAATGCAGTTGACAAAGCTGAGACTAGATGCCTCTAACAGAAATTATTGTTGTGTAGGTTCTCCTTTTTGCTGACTGATTAGGGTCCTCTGAGCTGAGGATCTGGAGACTTAGCATAGCCTTGAGTCACATGTCTTTCAGAAGAGTGACAAAAGATGAATTCAATTGATGTTAGAGTCCAAGCAGCTGGCAACTGATGTCAAGTCAATTTCAATAGCAAATATTAATACTAAACTGTCAATATTAAAGCACAAACCTTATTTTACTATGAATTAGCCATTTCTCAGGAAGAGAACTTTGTACAAAGGTTTGTTTGGGTATCTGTTGGGAAGTGTCAGCTATATGAAAACAAAATGTACCAACAATTTCACAAAAAATAAGAGTGCAACCAAGATGGAAGATTCACTGTTAAAGATATAACATGAGGAAGTGAAAAGAACCCAAGACTCCTTTTGGGACTAGAAGCCTTAAGTTTAAGTTCTGACTTGGTTACTACATGTGTGACTTTTCAAATCTTTAAAATGTAACATATGACAGACAGATCTGACAACTACCAAATTACTCTCCAAAAATCTATGACATAATGCCTCAGAAAAATTCTGTAGTAGCATAACTCACAAAAAGATGAGGTGAAATAACTGTCTAACCCCCAAAAACTTAGAAGGCCAGCATGAAGAATCTAGTACATCAGAGTGGAGGTGGAACCCAAGGCAGTACACAAAGGTAGGACCCACCATGGTGATGGTGGCCATAGAAGAGCAGGGGATGCTGGTCACAGGTCGAAGTTACTTACAGACCAGAGTACAGCCTGGGAGAGTATTAAATACAACTCTGATTAGATCTTACCACCTTAGAAGAAGAACTAAAAACAGATAGATTCCCCAGAGCCAGATCTGATGACAGCTGCACAAAAAACCTTAAGTATGGAATTGTGTTCCCTTCACCACGGTTAGAGTCCAAGTTTCACAGTTTTTTAAAGTAAAAGAAAAGAAAAAGTCTGGAAAATAAGCAAACAACAATAACAAAAAAATAAACTCAACCTAAAAAGCTATTTTGGTGCCAGAGAAGACCAAAACACAAAATCAGAAGACACCAAAGTCAATAATGCTACATCTAAAACCTCTAAGAAAAATCTTAATTGCTCTCAAGTCCAAAAAGAATTCATGGAGGAGCTAAAAAGAGATTTTAAAAATGAAATTTAAAAAGTAGAAGAAAAACTGGGAAAAGAAATGAGAGTGATACAGGGAAATAAAAAAAAGAGTCAACAGATTGGTAAAGAAGGCACAAAAATACTGAAGAAATTAATATCTTAGAAAACAGAATACACCAATTGATTTTTTAAAAAGGCATAAAAAAACATCAAAGAGAAGAACTCCTTAAAAAGAAAAATTGGCCATGTAGAAAAGATATGCAGAAATGCACCAAAGAAAAAAAAACTATGGCCCTTTAGAAAAAGATTTACAAAAATTCACTGAGGAAAAGAATTATTTACAAAATAGAACTGGCCAAATAGAAAATGAAAAACAAAAACTCACTCAAGAAAATCATGCCTTAAAAATTAGTTGGGCAAGTGGAAGCTAATGACTTCATGTGACATCAAGAAATAAACAAAGTCAAAAGAATGAAAAAATAGAAGAAAATGTGAAATATCTTATAGGAAAAACAAATGACCTAAAAATAATTCCAGGAGAGATAATCTAGGAATTATTGGAATAACTAAAATTTATGATTTTAAAAAAAAAGCTTAAACAATATTTTTCAAGAAAATATCAAAGAAAATTGCCCTGATATTCTAGAACCTGTAACAAATTAAAGATTACATTTTATTTTGGTACAAAACAGAGGGCAAAATAAAAATTGAAAGAATCCATTAATCACTTTCTAAGAGATCCCAAAAGGATAATTCCCAGGAATATTACAGCCAAATTCCAGAACTAAAAGGACGAGGAGAAAATATTATAAAAAACCAAAATGAAACATATCAAATATTATGGAGACACAATCAAGATAACACAAGATTTAGCAGTTTTTACATTAAAGAACTAAAGGGCTTAGAATATGATATTCCAGAAAGCAAAAATGTGTATTATTCTTCAGGGGACAAATGGGAATCCAATAAAACAGAGGACTTTCAAAAATTCCTAATGAAAAGTCTAGAGCTGAATGGAAAATTTGACTCTCAAATACAAGACTCAAGAGAAGCATCAAAAGGTAAACAATAAAGAGAAATCAAGAGACATTCAATAAGGTCAAGATTTTGTGTACCTACTTGGGAAAGTAGAAGGCATATACCTAGAGAGAGGGCAAGGGTATGAGTTGAATATGATGGGATTATATAAAAAATTAATTAAAGCAAAAGAAAAAGGAATGCTTTAGGAGGAGGAGGAAAGGAAAAAAAGAATGGAGTAAATTATCTCACATAAAAGAGGCATAAAATAGTTTTTACAATAGAAGGGAAGATGAAAGAGGTAGAGAGGGGAACATGTGAACCCTACCCTCATTGGAATTGGCTTAATGATTGAAGAACATACTCAATCAAATAAGGTATAGAAATCAATCTTACTCTATAAGAAAGTAAGAGGAGAGAGAATGAGAGAATAGAGTTAGGACTGATGGAAAAGAGGGCAAATTGGGGCAGGTGGTGGTCAGAAACTAAACAAGAGGAAATGGGATGCAGAGTAATACACAGCAATTATAATGGTGTAAATTTTTTTACAAGTCTCTAATAAAAGCCTCATTTCTCAAGATAGAGAAATGAGTCAAGTATATAAGAATACAAGTTGGAGAGATGGAGCCAAGATGGAAGCCTAGTAGCAGGAAAAACTTGGAAGCTGCTCAGAAATTTCTTCTAAACTGATCATTACAAAGTGTCTAAAAAGGACAGAGGTCAAAACAGGATGAGTAATGGAACTCTTCCACTGGACACAGTATGAAAGGTAGGAAGACAGGGGATTTCCATGATATAGGGGGGCAAAACTGCACAAGGAACTATCCCTCCCACCCACTCACCATGCCAGTGAGAACCAGGGCTAGGAAAATCACCAAATTCTTGGGGGGTTACTGAAAGCATCACAAACTTACTCCTGAGGGCTGTGCCAGAAATGGGCAGTGAGACTCAGGGAATAGCAGGTAGCTTGCTCCCACATAGTAGCAGCAGAGACAGCATCAGCTAAGGGAGATAGCCTCAGGGCAAAACTTAATGCAGCCTACTACACTACAGACCCACCCCTGAAAATACCAGCCATAGGAGGTAGGGCTCAGAGTTGTAACAGCTGAGGCAGCAACAGCAGCAACAGACAGCAGCACCAGCATCAGAGGGAGATAGCCTCAGGGAAAAATGCTTTAAAGGACATTACACAAAGAACAACACAGATCTACCTGCTCTCACTCCCTCAGGCTTCTGATTGGGAAGGGAAGATACTACCAAGGCAAAGCCCTGTGAAACAGAAGCTAAAAAAGCACTGACCACCCACATGCAGGAACCCTAATCCACTAGTGTCAAAAAGAATAAGCAACAGAAAAAAAAAACACAAAAACTCTTGACTGGATAATTTTTATGGATAAAAAGAGCAAAATACAGAAGTAACAGCAGAGAGTGACAAACAAGCAAACACATCCAAACTCTACCCCCAAAATGGAAATTGGTCACAAGCGTTTAAAGAACTTAAAAAGGAGTTCAAGAACCAAAGGAAAAAGATAGAAGAAAAATGAGAAGAAAAGTGAGAAAAAGAAATGAAAGTAATACAAAAAGAGCATAACAGCTTAAAAGACAAAATTGCCCAAATGGAAAAAGAGGCACAGAAATCAAATGGAGTAATAAGCAAATTGGAGACCAGAACTGACCTGTTGGAAGCCATGAAAAAGCAATATGGACCAAACTAAAAAGGAAAATCAAAAGATCATAACTGAAAATTGGTCTTTAAAGACTAGAATTGGACAAGTAGAAGCTAATGATCTCATAAGACAACAAGAAATAATAAAGCAAAATCAAAAGAATGAAAAGCTAGAAGGAAACATGAAATATCTCAATGAAACAAAAAAATAACCAGGAAAACAGATCCAGGAAAGACAATTTGAGAATTATTGGACAACTTGAAAGCCTAGAACAAAACAAAACAAAACAAAAGCCTAGACATGATAGTACAAGAAATTATCCAAGAAAACTGCCCTGATATTCTTGAACAAGAAGGCAAAATAGACATTGAAAGAATCCACAGATCACATCCTACATTAAATCCTCAAAAAGACAACTTCCAGAAATGTTATAGCCAAATTCCAGAGTTTCAAGGCAAAGAAAAAAATACTGCAAGCAGCTAGAAAGAAACAATTAAGATATCAAGGAGCACCAATCAGAATTACACAGGATCTGGCAGCTTCCACACTAAAGGATCACAAAGCTTGTAATATGATATTCAGGAAAGCAAGAGAACTGGGCTTACAACCAAGAATCACCTATGCATCAAAACTAACTATATACTTCCAGCAAAACTAACTATATACTTCCAGGGGAAAGTATGGGCATTTAACAAAATAGAAGATTTCCAAGCATACCTAAAGAAAAGATTAGAACTAAAAGGAAAATTTGATGTCCAAACACAAAATTCAAGAGAACCATAAAAAGAAAAATAAGAAAAAGAAAAAATGTAAGGGCTTCAATAAGGTCAAATTTATTATATTCCTATATGGAAAAATGTTATCTGTAACTCTTAAAAATTGTTTTCATTATCATGATAGATAGAAGAAATATGTGTAGGTAGAGGTTGTGGTATTAAACTATTTAGAATGATATGTAAAAAAATTAGGGGAAAAAAGGATTGTACTAAGAGAAACTCAAAGGAAGAAGTAAAATAAGGTAAATTATACCACATAAAGAGGCACATTGGGTAGTGGAAAATATTAATATAAGAAGGGGGGAAGAGAGTGGTGACAGGAAATAATTAAATTTTATTCTCAGTGAAATTGGTTCTGAGAGGGAAGAACATCCAGATTCATTGGGACATAGAATTCTATCTTACCTGATAGAGAAGTAGAGAGGAAATAAGGAAGGGGGCTGTGGGGAGAAGGAGTATTAAAAGGGAGGGAAAAGATCCTAAAGAGAAATAGGAGGCAATAAGAAGAGAGAGGGTGGAAAAGAAAGTAAAATAGGAGTGGGGGAAAAGGGGGACTGATTAAAAGCAAAAAAATGGTGTGGAAGGAAACAGTGAAAGAAGAAAGATCAGGTTTAAAAGAGGACGTCAAACTGATGAGGAATATATAGGTGGTAATCATAACTCTGAAAGTGAAAGGGATGAACTCACCCATAAAATGGAAGTGCATAGCAGAGTGGATAAAAAAACAAAATTCTACCATATGTTTACTACAAGAAACACACATGAGGCAGGTAGACACATACATGGTAAAGGTATACCTTTACCTCTAAAGAGAGGCTGGAACAGAATTTATTGGGCATCAACTAAGAAGGCAGGAAGCCAAAGTAAAAATAGGTCTGATTAAAAGAGATAAGGAAGGTAATTACATCCTGATGAAAGTCACTATAGATAATGAAGAAATATCAGTACTCAACATGTATTCACCAAATGGTATAGCATCCAGATTTTTAAAGGAGAAACTATTGGAGTTTAAGGAGGAAATAGACAGTAAAACTATACTAGTGGGAGAACCAAAACCTTCCTCTATCAGATCTAGATAAATCAAACCAAAAAATAAATAAGAAGTAAGAGATGTGAATAAAATCTTGGAAAAATTAGAGTTAATATATGGAGAAAAGTAAATAGGGATAAAAAGAAACATACCTTCTTTTCAGCAGCACGTGGTATATTTACAAAGAATGACAAGGGGCAGTGGAGCCCATTTTGGGAATTACTGGTCTAAATCAACATCTTACACCCTATACCAAGATTAATTCAAAATGGGTAAATGACAAATATAAAGAGGAAAATCATAAACAAATTTGGTGAACATAGAATAGCATATCTGTCAGATCTATGAGAAAGGAAGGAATTTAAGACCAAGCAGGAGATAGAGAACACTACAAAATGTAAAATGAAAAATTTTGATTATATTAAATTTAAAAGTTTCTTTATAAACAAAACCAATACAATCAAAATTAGAAGGGAAGCAACAAATTAGGGGGAATTTTTATAACAAAAAGCTCTGACAAAGGTCTAATTTCTCAAATTTATAAGGAGCTAATTCAATTGTACAAAAAATCAAGCCATTCCCGAATTGACAAATGGTCAAGGGACATGAATATGCAGTTTTCAGATAAAGAAATCAAAACTATCAACAAGCACATGAAAAAGTGTTCTAAATCTCTCATAATTAGAGAAATACAAATCAAAACAATGCTGAGATACCACTTCACACCTAGCAGACTGGCCAATATGACAGTAAAGGAAAATAATAAATGTTGGAGGGGTTGTGGCAGAATTGGGACACTAATGCATTGCTGATAAGAGTTAATCCAGTCATTCTGGAGGGCAATTTGGAATTATGTGCAAAGGGCTTTAAAAGATCCTTTGATCCAGCAATACCACTACTAGATTTGTACCCCAAAGAGCTAATAAAGAAAAATACTTGTACAAAAATATTTAAAGTCACGCTCTTTGTGGTGGCAAAAAAAATTGGAAAATGAGGTGGGTATCCATTGATTGGGAAATAGCTGCACAAATTGTGGTATCTCATAGTTATGGAATACTATTGTGCTGAAAGGAATGATGAACTGGACTATTTCCATGTGACCTGGAAAGACCTCCAGTGATTGATGCAGAGTGAAAGGAGCAGAACCAGGAGAACATCGTACACAGAAAATGATCCATTATAGTACAATTGAATGTAATGGACTTCTCTACTAGCAGCAATGCAATGGCCCTGGACAAACCTGAGGGACTTAGGAGAAAGAACACTATCCACATCCAGAGAAAGAACTATGGGAGTAGAAACAAAGAAGAAAAACATATGATTGATCACACGATTGGGGATTTGGACTTTAAATGATCACTCTATTGCAAATATTAATAAAATGGAAATAGGTTTTGAACAACGATACATGTATAACCCAGTGGAATTGTTTGTCAGCTCCAGGAGCAGGGAGGGAAGAGGGGAAAGAACATAAATCATGTAACCATGGAAAAAAACCACTATAAATAAATAATTAATTTAAAATTAATCTATTAGTTAACTAACTAAAACAAATTTTTAAAAATATTCATAGCTGTACTCTTTCTGGTGGCAAAAAATTGGAAAATGAAGGGTTGTCCCTTGACTGGGAAATAGCTGAACAAATTGTGGTATATAATGGAATATTATTTGTGCTGTAAGGAATGATGATCTGGAGGATTTCTATATGAGCTCGGAGAACCTCAGTGAACTGATGCAGAGTGAAATGAGCAGAATCAGGAGAACAGTGAACCAGAAAGTAAAACATTGTGGAATAATCCAATATAATGGACTTTGCTACTAGTAGCACTGCAACAAGCCAGGACATTCCTGAAGGACTTTTGGAAAAGAATGCTAACCTAATCACATTGAGAAAAAGAACTATGGAAATAGAAATGCAAAAGAAAAACATTATATCACTTATCACATGTATATATATATATATACATATATATATATATATATAT
>NC_058131.1:482139481-482190326 GCF_016433145.1 Gracilinanus agilis | reverse complement strand
TCCCTTGACTGGGAAATAGCTGAACAAATTGTGGTATATAATGGAATATTATTTGTGCTGTAAGGAATGATGATCTGGAGGATTTCTATATGAGCTCGGAGAACCTCAGTGAACTGATGCAGAGTGAAATGAGCAGAATCAGGAGAACAGTGAACCAGAAAGTAAAACATTGTGGAATAATCCAATATAATGGACTTTGCTACTAGTAGCACTGCAACAAGCCAGGACATTCCTGAAGGACTTTTGGAAAAGAATGCTAACCTAATCACATTGAGAAAAAGAACTATGGAAATAGAAATGCAAAAGAAAAACATTATATCACTTATCACATGTATATATATATATATATATATATATATATATATATATATGGGTATGTGATGTGGGCTTAGTCCTAAAAGACCACAAGCACTGCTCCGCTCCCCCACCCAGTGCTAGGCAAATTGAGAGTCTTTGATTGGTTCCTGAGATGTGATAGACCAGCCTACAGTGAAAGGAAGGAGAAACCAGAGAGACAGAAGTTGCTCTATACCAAAAATGAATAATATGGAAATACGTATCAAGTGATAAGATTTGTACAACCCAAAGGAATTGCTTTTTGGCTCCTAGAGGGGGGTGAGGGAAAAGAGGAGGGAAAGAAACTGAATTGTGTAACCACTGAAAAATATTTAAAAATAAAAATTAATTAAAGTAGAAAAAAGAATACAAGTCATTCTCAATTGACAATTGGTCAAAGGATATGAACAGGAAATTCTCAAGCAAAGAAATTAAAACTCTCTATAATCATGCAAACAAATGCTATAAATCACTATTAATTAGAAAAATGAAAATTAAAAAATCTTTGAGGTACCACTCCACACTTATCAGACTGGCTAATATGACAGAAAAGGAAAATGACAAAACTTGGAGGGAGTGTGGGAAAATTGAGACATGAATTCACTGCTGGGGGAGTTGTGAACTGATTCAATCATTCCAGAGAGCAATTTAGACCTATGTCCAAAGGTCGATCCTATTTTTACTAGGTTTGTATCCCAAAGAAATTAAAAAAAGCAAAAAGAGGAAGTTCCTATATAAGAAATGATAAGTAGGAGGAACTCAGAAAAACCTGGAAAGACTTAAATACACTGAAGCAGAGTAAAATAAGCAGAACCAAGAGAATATTGTACACCATGACAGGAATACTATACAATTAAAAACTGTGAATAAGTTAGCTATTGCAAGGGTTAAAAATGTTTTGACTAAATTTATGAGTTAAAAAGAATTATTGTGGTCACTGTTTAAAAAAGTTCAAAATTAAATTTGGAGTCTGTTAGTAGTTTTAGTAGCTTTATTACAGCAGGGTAGAGATAGTAAAGAGGGAAATGTAGGAAGGAGGTAGAAAATATTGCCAAGCTAAATATTCTGTAATTGCCAATCCAAAGAAATCCAGCTCAACTTCCAACTCCAACAAAGGCTCCCTCAGGTCCTGATCTCCAACCAGGAGTCATGGTAAGTCTTTACAGCAAGAGTCTTACTAGCACAGAATCAATCTCCAATGCAGAAATCTAAGGCAGAAGAATCCTTCCAACACAGAAGACCCCAACCCAGAAGTCCTCCTTCAGCAAGAGCCACAAAGGCAGCAGAAGTACCTCAGAATTCCTTGGCTGGCTTTTATAAGCAGTTTTCTCCACATCACTTCCTGTCTCTCTGGTTTCTCCTTCCTTTCACTGTAGGCTGGTCTATCACATCTCAGGAACCAATCAAAGACTCTCAATTTGCCTAGCACTGGGTGGGGGAAGGGAGCAATGCTTGTGGTCTTTTAGGACTAAGTGTGTTAATGACTAAGTAAGTGTGAACTCTCCAGCTCAAACAGGGATTTTGAATGGTGCTTAATGGCATCTGATCAATAAGAACAAAGCAGAATGACTGAGAACAGCTGAACTAATGGTTAGCTCAAAGCTGCTCCGACCAGCAATGAGCTTGAGATTTATTTTATTTTATACAGTATTCAAAAAACCATTTCACACAAAGCACAAAGGAATTTGCAGCTGTGAAGATGATCAAGGTTACAGAATTATCTCACACAAGTTTTTTCACACATAGATTATACCAGGATGAGACAAGGGTCCAAGGTTAAATTTTGAGACTTATTTTATCTAACATTCTATTTTAATAAAAGTTTCCATACTTTGAAAGATACATTAAAAAATGAGCTTTAAGATTGTGTGGGGTGTGGGATGTGTTCAAGTCATTAGAAAAGTACCTAAGGGAGAGGTGTCTGTGCCTGCCTGTAGTATACTTGAAATGTCTGGAAGCAGGGAGAAGGGATACCTGCCTTTTTCTTGGCTTGGGGAAAAATTATTAACTCCTTAACTGCTGGTTTACTAAAAACTTAAAGCTATCTTAGAAAATTGGATTATAATGCTTTCCAATAAGAAAAGGTGTTGGTCGTAAAAGGAGTCACAGAGAGGAGTCCAGATTTTTATCTTAGATAAAACCATCTGTTCTGTGTCCTGATTTTCAGGCCACAAAAATCCACGCAGGGCTTTGCCTATCTGTGTTGATCTTGATGGGGTCTAGATAAAAATACTTATTAGAGACCCTATTTCTCTCAGTGGCTTCCAACAGTTAGTGACTTATTAAGTATTAAGTAGAGGTACTTCAAGTTCCTGATTGATTAACTTAAAATAGACAAAAGTAATAAAAAAATTCCCTTTCACACTATTCTCAGCAATACTAGATCCAAAACTATACCAAAGGATTAAAGATAAAAAATGCCATTTGCTTCCTAGAGAAAGAACTAATAAGAGTCTGATTCCAAACCAAAGTAAACTTTTCACTTGCTTAATTTTTTTCTTCAAGTTTCTTTCCACAAAAAGATCAATGTGAAAAAATGTTTTACATGATTGCACATACAAAATCTACATAAGGAGGGGGGATGAGGAAGGGAGGGAATTCAAAACTCAATGTTCTTTGAAAAATGTTAGAAACTATGTTTACATGTAATTGGGGGGAAATATGTTAAAAAAATTTAAATAAAATAAAATGCTAGGTTATAAATGATCATTGTCAAAGTGAAATGAGTAGAGCCAAGAGAACCTTGTATATAGTAATAGAAATATTGTTCAATGATCATTTTTGGAGGACTAAACTAACATTAGCATTGCAATGATCCAAAACAACCCCAAGAGACCCACAATGCACATAGGAAGCAAATTAAAGCATACCATTTTTCACTTTATTTCCTTCATGAGTTTTTCCTTCTATGTGCAATATGTCCTTTCACGACATGAGAAAAATGGAAATGTGTATTCAAAGACAACACTGATATAACTTACTGTCTGGGAGTAGGGAAGAAGAGGGAGGGAAAGAGAGCCTTTTGAATTACAAAAAGTCAAAAAACAATTGTTCAAAATTATTTCTACATGTTCTTGAAATAAAATAAAGCTCTTCAAATAAAAAATGAAGGGAATTAGGGGAAAAATAAAAAAATTTAAAAATAAAAGATTGTTGTTATTCTAAAAAAGTCACTTTACTTGTCTAAACTTAGTAGCCTCTCTAATAATACAGGAAGTATTGCCTCTAAATTCAATAAGCAGTGAAAGGAGAATAAAAGTTTATATAAAAAAAGTTTATTGGTGATATAGCCAATTCTGACAGCACTTACGAATGAAACTGGAAGAAAGATAATGAATAGATAAAAAATAGAAAAGATTTATAAATATGGCTATAAATACTTTCTTCCCTCAACAACAGTGGGGTTCTATATATATGGACTCTAGCATTATAAACTCTGAAAAGCTACAGGAAAAAAAGGAAAAAAAATGGAATAAAACAAAAATGAAATACCAGATAGACTATACCAGTGATGGCAAACCTTTTAGAGACCAACTGCCCAAATTGCAACTTCATGCTACATGTAAGTCCCCTGCCTTACGCCAGGCAGGGGAAGAAGGAAGCACTTCCATTGGGCTGCTGGGCAGAGAGGCAGATCATGTGAGAAATGTCCTCGGGTGCACGTGGAGAAGGGAGGGGAGCAACCCCCTCTGGCATAGTGCCACAGGTTCACCAACATAGGACTATACCAAGTATACACAGAAAAGTTCATTTTGGAAGCAGCATAATTTTGAGGGTACTGATGAATCAGTTCTCAAGGTGACTGAAAAAGGAAAGAAAACCAAATATTTGGGGAGGAGGAAAAATCACAGACCATGTATGTACGTATGTGTGTGTGTGCGTGCACGTGTGTGTATAAAAATATATATCTATGTATGTATGCATATCATGAAGGGAATGTAGATAACCACATACCCAAGCCTTTTCACCTCTATAAAACTGGCTCTATCTCCAAGTGCAAAGCAGGATCTAATCTCTAATATATAGCCCAACTTGCAAAGGATAACCAGGACAAGAATCCCAGACCAAAGGGGAACCTACAATTCTGCTCTTCTGAGCCAACATAGCTTCCTTGTTGGATGATAGCAACAGAGTCTAGTAGCAGTCTACTCTCTCTCAGATGCAAACCCCAGTCACAAACTTGCAGACTTCAGACCAGGAAGGCAGCAGATTCTGCCTTGGGTCAGACTATTTGGGGTATATTGATAGACTGCAAGTCCCTGGTCTGTTCCTGAGATCCTGAAATAAAAAAAACAATCATTACCCCAAGAAAGTAGAAAAGAGGACCAGCCCAAAACTTCACTCCAGAAGTGTCATAGAGCCAAGCCCTAAGAAAATTTGAAGTCAGAAAACAGTCTGGAAAAATGAGCAAACAAAAAAGAATGCCACCATTAAAAATTTATGACATGACCCATGACAATTCTGAGGGATATATGGAAAAGAACACTACCCATATTCAGAGGAAGAACTACAAGAGTGGAAACACAGAAGAAAAACAACTGCTTGAACACTTGGGTTGATGAGGACATGACTGGGGATGTAGACCAGAAAAGACCACACCAATATAACTATCAATAATATGTAAATAAGTCTTGACTGGCCACACATGTTAAAACCACTGGAAATGCGAGTTAGCTATGTGTATGTGGGGGGGTGGTTGAGGGGATGAAGGGTAAAGAAAAAACATGAATTATGTAACCATGGAAAATTTTTCTAAAAATAAAACATTAAAAAAAAAAGTAGCAGGGATGCTCAAGACCCCAACAAAGAAGAGAATAACTCCAAAATATCTATAAGCATTACCTCAAGCAAAAAAATTCTTAAAACACAGCTTGGGTACAAACTCAACTAGAATTCCTAAATGAAGAAAGGGTAGTTTTTTTTGTTTGTTTTTTTAAATTTCAAAATGTCTTCATAAATGGAATGAAAACACTTGAAGAAAAAATTGGGGGAGGAAAATGAGAGCTAAGGAAGAAAGAAATGGAAAAAAGCAAGGCTTAAGTTAAATCATATTCTGTGTTTGTTGCTCATAATGTCATTAGTAGATTAGAGAAGTAAAGTCAACTTTAACTTGAAAAGTTAACCTATCTTTTCTTTCCCCATTTTCTCATCTTTAAAAAGCAATTAAATGAATTCCAAAGAGCTTTGTCTAACTGCTTTTGTTTCAACTGCAGTTAGGGAAACAAAAGGGCACTGTATGAATATTAATGGGAAAATTGCTGTAATGTTGTGAGCATTTTTTAATGCAGTTGATGAGTCATTGCCAACAATGACTTAAAATTTTATTATAAAATCCTGGCACTTAAATGTGTGTTTAACCATTTTGGGATAAAAGACATGACGAGTTTGTAAATTCTAGTATTTTCACTTTAAATTTCTAAAGCCTTGATCTTGAATTCTTGTCTGGGACCCGGTTTTTATTTAAAGTGTTTTTTCTTTGTTTGGTTTTGGTTTTTAAAGTTGTGTGGACATCAAACATCCAATTTATAATCAGCACATTGAAAAGCCAGTAGAATTGGTGTAGTAGAGTCAAGGTATAACTGTTCTTTTTTTGCTATTGTTTTTTACAAAGTGTGAATAAAAGGTGTTTACCCATGTTTCCTTAAAAAAAGGGGGGAAAATGGAAAAGAGATTAACAGCTTAGTAAAAGAGGTACAAAAGTTTGCTCAAGCAACAAACTCCCTGAAAATTCAAATGGACCATATAGAAGCCAAAGATTCCATGAGGCAACAAGAAATATTAAAAGAATCAAAAAGCTGAAAAAAAAAACAGAAGAAAATGTAAGGTATTGTAAGGAATTAAATTAAGGGTTTGACTAAATATATGAGAATTCTAAAATAATATGGTTGTCGCTGATTTAAAATATTATAGCTCAAGTCAAAATGACTTTTAATAGCTTTTATTTACAAGAGGTGGAAAGAGTGAAAGTAGAGAAAGGCAAAAAAGAGGGTAGAGAATATGTCTAGCCTATCACACTAAATATTGCTTTGGTGCTTGGCTTAGCCCAGCAGGGCTTGTTAACTTGAGGACCCATACCCACGTGGCCTCCTCCAAGAGGGGAAGGCCTCTCTGGAACTAATCTCTCCAGAAGCCAGGAAAAGGAAGGCCAGCTACTCACTCGCCCAAGAAACAGTCCAAGAGCTAAGGTCCCAAGTCAAAGCCGAGGTCCAAGTCCAAAGTCACCTACGAAAGGCAGGTGACCAGCCAAAGCTCCAAGCCAAAGATTAAAGCCAAAGACACAAGCCAAAATCATTCAGGACTTTTTATAGTCCTTTTTCCACATTACTTCCTGTCCCTTCCCCTCTTCACAGAGGCCAATCACAGCTTCCAAATTGCCTAGCATTGCTCTGTGGGATTCACCTCTCATCCTCTGAAGGTGTCAACTCTTATCAAAGGATTCACAAGTTTCTGATTGATAGGGTTAAAAGGGTGAAGCTCTCCAAGTAAGTGATTTGTGAATTCTCTTACTTGATGGCTAACAAAGTGTTAAGTAGGGGTTAAGTAGGAGTTTCTTGACTGATTAACTCAAAATAGACAAAGAGAATAAAGAATTCCCTTTCACAGTATCTCATAGAAAAAAAACTCACCTGTAAAACAGATCAAAAAGAAAAAAATTAAGCATCATTGGAGTACTTGATGGAGACATCAAATTTCAAGAAATCTTAAAAGAAAACTGTCTAGGGCAGCTCGGCAGCTTAATAGAGATAGGAGGATCTGAGTTCAAATTTGGCCTTAGACATTTTCCTAGCTGTGTGAATCCTGGGCAAATCACTTAACCCCAATTACTTAGGCCTTACTGCTGTTCTGCCTTGCAACCAATATTTAGAATGAATTCTATGACAGTACATAAGGGTTGTTTTTTTTAATTAAGATCTCTTAGAACCAGAAGGCAAAGTGGAAAAAGAAAGAATATACCAATTATCTCCTGAAACTTCAAAATGAAAACTTTTAGGAATATCATTGCCAAAATCCAGAGCTTCCAAGTCAAAGAAAAAATATTGCCAACAGCAAGAAAGAAAGAATTTAAATAGGAAAGGTAAAATTACCTCAAACAAAGTACACAAGTAGACATCTATATAGTAAACATCTATATAAACAAGGAGGAGAGGGTAGGGGGCAGATCAGGTCACACTAGCATCTCAATTTCATTTGAAGTGATCAAAAGAAGAAAAGTTATGCATACCACAGCTGAATACAGAAATGTTTTCATTCAACAGAGAAATAGGAGAGAAAAGAGTTTAAGAAGGAGAGAGATTGAAATAAGAGTAGATTAAAGAAAAGATTAGGCCTAATGCAAAACATTGCTAAAGATGTATAAAAATATTTATAGCTTTTTTTTTGAGATGGCAAAAAACAAGAATCTGATGGGATGACCATAAACTGGGTAGTGTATGAATGGGTTACACTATATGAATGTGATTGTAAACTGTTGTGCTGAACTCATATTGACCAATAAGGATTCCAGAAAACTTATGATGAAACATGCTACCCACTTTCTGATAGAGGTGAAGGACTCAGAATGTAGAATGAGACAAATCTATTTTAGGACATGGCCACTGAAAAAGTTTGCTCTGACTCCAATAGATTTTGTTTTTCTTGTTTTCTCAATGAGGTAGGGTCAAATGGTGAGCTGATAGATCTTGGTCTGATTCAAACAAACTTAAGGAAAGAAAAAGTCTACTACAATAGGCCTGACATGGGGTAGCAAGGGCCTGCACTAGAGTGGTCTATTAGATCTATTTCTCAGAGGATTTAATCACAAGATGATGAATTGTCCAGATAGTTCTCAGATACTGTATCTGAATCACCCAGTACTTTAGAAATCACAAGGTTACACAGAGAATTCATAAAACTGGTAAGTAATTGAAGTAAAAATCAACAAATTGTATCAGAGAAGAATATTATGAGAGATGTTATTAAGGTAAAATTCACAGGACTGGGTAACAGATTGGATGGTAGGGGATAAGGGTGGTCAGACAGAGGGAAAATCAAGGATGACACCTAAGGTATTCTGAGTGACTTAGAAGATGGTGGTGCCCTCAACTATAATAGGGAAGTTAGAAAAAGAGAAGGTTGGGAATGGGGAAAATGAGTTAAGTTTTGGATGTGATGAGTTTAAGATATATGCAGGGCATCCAGTTCAAGACTCATAATTGGAGATGACAACCTGAAGGTTAAGAGAAAGGTCAGAGCTAGATAGAGCTCAGAGAATAATCAGCACAGAGATGACAAATGGAATTTATGGCAGCTGATGAGATTATCAAGTAAAATAGAGAATGGGGCCCTTATGGGACACCCAAAGTCAGCCAGCATGACCTAAAAGAAAATCCAACAAAGGAGACAGACAAAGAGCAGTCAGATAAACAGGAGGAAAACCAGGAGAGAGTAGTATCACAAAAACCTAGAGAAGGGGCAGCTGAGTAGCTCAGTGGTTTGAGAGACAGGAGGTCCTAGGTTCAAATCCGGCCTCAGACACTTCCCAGCTGTGTGATCCTGGGCAAGTCACTTGACCCCCATTGCCCACCCTTACCACTCTCTTCCACCTATGAGCCAATATACAGAAGTTAAGGGTTTAAAATAAAAATAAAAATTTTTAAAAACCTAGAGAATAGAGTATCAAGGAAAAGAGAATGATTGAAGATGTCAAAGGTTGCAGAGAGACTAAGAAGTATGAGGACTGAGAAAAGGGCATTAGACTTTGCAATTAAGAGATTGTTAGTAACTTTGATGGGAACAGTTTTGGTTGAATACAGATAGTTTTAAGGATAAGTTACAGAAGCATACGAGGTGTTCAGGAAAGACTAGAATCTCTTGTATGAGAGCTTGCCAAGCCCTTTTCAGGCTACTTGGCCATACTATTCAGCACTCACTATCCCCACCTTACTAACTGAGAAAAGGGAGTTACAGTATTCCTTGCTCCCCAATACCACTTCCAACTTCTCTTCCTACCACGACTCAATAACCTCACCTTCTTTTAGGACTATACAATCCACATCTACTACCCAATAAAATTCGTGTAGCTTCTGTCTACAGACCTCCACGATTTACCCCTTCCTTCCTTAGTGAGTTCAATACCTGGCTCAGAATCTTTCCTCCTTAGCTCATACCTCATACCTGATATAAATATTAATATTCTCTCAAGCATCCTTACCTCCTAGTTCCTCAGTTTGCTCATTCCTAATGACCCACACCCTCACAATCTCAGTTACACTCAAAAATAGTCATATACTTGATCTTGCCATCTACCCACAAATACATCACCTCCACGTTCAAATAAACAAGTATGAGCTGCCTAAAATAAGCTAATTTTATAAATTCACTATATATACAATTTTTCAAGAACATGTTATTGTAAAAAGACATACTTAAAGTCCTAATAAAACAGGAAGGAAATTAATAATATCACATAAAAATATTTCTAAGAGCAATGAAGCTTAATGTAGCATTGAACTGTTACGGCTTACAAAAATAAAAAGATAAAAAACAATGTTGATATCTAATACAAGATAGATGACAAAAAGTAAAAAGAAAATAAACAAAAAATCTAGATCTATTTCACAGAAGATTTAATCACAAGATGATGAATTGTCCAGATAGCTCTCAGATACTGTATCTGAGTCACCCAGTACTTTAGAAATCACAAGATTACACAGAGAATTCAGAAAACTGGTAAGTAATTGAAGTAAAAATCAACAAATTGTTTTTTTCACTAAGAAAATAATTAAACAATCAGCTACTTGAATTTGTTAGTATAATGAAGAGGCCTGCCAGAAACATAAAACGCCTAAGCATAGAAATTGTGAACAGGAGTTTAGAGTATTCTTTTTTTTTTTTAAATCAAGAGATTAACATGTAAAGAAAGGAGTCTGAAAAATGAGAAGAGACTCCCTGGACAAAGTGGCAACATATCTGTTGAATGAGATTTTTTTCCGAACTATAAAGTACAGCCTTTCAGAGAAATACAAAAACATCAGAAGGGATCTCAGAGGACACATGGCACAACCTATACTTAAACTAAAATCTCATATACAACCACTTGTCAACATTTTTCCCCAGACTGGCATTCAGAACTGAATGTGCTGCTTCAGATTTGGTCTGGTAAAGATTAGATTCAACAGGACTATATACCTGCCTACTCAAGAACCCTATGGACTCTCTTATTACAACCACAGAATGCATTAGCTTTCATGGCTCCCATATATTTCACTAATACCCCTAGATCTTTCGAAACAGAACTACTGTCTAAGAATGTCAACCCCTTCATAGTAGGGACCTTGGATGCTATCCAATCCCCTCATTTTGCAGGTAAAGAGTGGGCATATTAGTCAAACAGTCAATAAACATCTAATGAGTGCCCACTACATGCCAGGCATTGCACTAGGCCCTGGAGATACAAATACAAAAAAGAAAGGCAGTCCTGCCCTCAAGGAGCTTATAAATCTAATGGACGAAGACAACACGTGAAAAAAAATTATGAAGGGAAAGGAGGTACCCAACATGAAAGCACAATTAAGAAGTCCAAAGTAGAAGCACTAGGTGGGACACAAAGAGATGGCTGGCCTGAATGGCCTTCTTTAAGGGAAGTCTTAGGAGGAGCTCTTTGCCCCAGATAGGAGCAGAGGGTATTGAACAAAGGTAGATGTGAATTGGCAGGATGATGAGGTTCCTGTGGGCAGTCAAGTCCTGCGAAGTTAATTCCAAATGAGAGGTCTATTTCTTGCTATGGAATACAAGCGATCACTTAAACATTTAAGCAGAGACAGGTTAGGAACATAATGTTTTCTTCTATAGGAGGTGTCTACTGTTTGTTGTGCAATATGTTTTTAATTTTTCATTTACAGCATATCTATTGTTACATCCAGATAAAGCTTCTCATTAAAGAGTAGTAAAATTTCAATTCTTCTATTTTTCAGCTGATATTACTGAACTAAGTGCCCTTAATATTAATGAGCTGGAAAGATTAGGAGGAAGTACAAGTCGAGAGATTGCAAATCCCACAAGTAGAGAATGACCCTTTCCTGAACTCGCCTCACTGTTAGGAGATTAGAGACTCTAAAGAGCTTCCTAGCACTTCAAGAACAGAGTTTAAATTCCATTGAAAGGGGAAAATATCCACTTCATATCCCTAACCAGTAGATAACTACAGACTAACCATTAGACTTACAGCTCTAGATAGTGACAAGAGAAGATGATATGGGAAAAATAATCCAGGATGAAAAATCATTGTCAAATTTGGAAAATCAAAATAACTGTCACCTAGAAAGTCTTCGTTCCCCACCTCTATGTAATCTCAGCTTCTGCAAGACAAAGTATGCCAAGAATACTCAGGAAATGTCACAAAAGGATGAATAAGGTGCCAGCAATAACACCTACCTCCAATTACTCGAATGTTATTGTCCTTTGTCAGAATGGCCTCTGCATGGAACACTAAGACAGGAATTCTCCTGCAGCCTCCAGTCCACATAATGCATGGATGATCCCTTGAAATGATAAAAATAATCTTTGGTTACCATACAAAAAGACTAGATTTTCTGAGTAGACAAGCCATGGTTTATACACCTCTTTAGCTCTCACAATCATTCTTCCTTATAAGTCGATACCAAGGCATTCAAGACAAAAAACTATAAAAAGAGGCAAATTGGATAGCCTTTAGGTCCTTTCCAGCTCTAGATCTGCAATCCCATGAATCTTACTGTGCTTCACATAACTGCATTTAGATTCAATATTATATTAAATAGCATCTTTTTTAGAGGAAATAAATTAAACAAGTTCTATTTTCTTCTAAAATGGAATTAGGACCTTGACTCAATTTTAATGCTTTTAGGAAACTACTCAGCCACATCTGTACTAAAGGTATATTAAAAGGTGTTAGATGTTAAATGTAAAGGATTCTGAAGAAGGAATTATCTTTTTAAAGGTCTGGAATTCTTTGAAAATTTTCATCACAAAGATAACAGAATCTTAAAGGATTTTCCTTTTATTCTACAGTAGGAATGAAAATCAAAGTACATTTAATATTATTAATAAAGCAAAGCAAGAAGGAAATATTACTATGCCAAAACTGTTTACAAGACATGCTCCACTCAAACTCATTATTTCTTTTTTTGATAGTTACTAAACTAACAGCATGAGCATAGTATATCTGGATTTTAAGAAAACATTTGACAAAGTTTCTCCTTACTCTTTTTTTTTTAACCCTTACCTTCTGTCTTAGAACAGTAAGGGCTAGGCAAAGGGGGTTAAGTGACTTGCCAGGGTCACATAGCTGGGAAGTGTCTGAGGCTGGATTTGAACCTAGGACCTCCCATCTCTAGGCCTGGCTCTCAATCCACTGAGCCACCCAGATGCCCCCTCTCCTTACTCATAAGACCGAAGGATTTTGGATGAGTTGGCTTACTGTATCTAAAATGTAGACTAATGAATCTATGTCAACAAAGAGATGAGTTCATCTTTGATTAGATGTTGCAGGGCTCTATTTAGAGCTCTGTTCAGTTGAGATTTCTATTAACCACATGTATGAAGAGATACAACTTGTATGCTTATGACAACTATGACCCAAAGCCCAGAGGGATATACTGCATGATAAAATATTAATTCAATGGGCTGGAATGGTATACAGAAGTTAAGATGAAATTAAATAGAGATGGAGCAGCTGGGTAGCTCAGTGGATTGAGAGTCAGGCCTAGAGATAGGAGGTCCTAGGTTCAAATCCGGCCTCAGACATTTCCCAGCTGTGTGACCCTGGACAAGTCACTTGACCCCCATTGTTCACCCTTACCACTCTTCCACCTTGGAGCCAATACACAGAAGTTAAGGGTTTAAAAATAAATAAATAAACAAACAAAAAAAGAAATTAAATAGAGATAAATATAAAGTCCTGTATTTGACCTGAAGAAAATCAATTGTACAGTTACATTCTGAGAGACAGTTAGAAAGCAATTCAAGTGAGCAAAGCCTAGAATGGAAGCTCAGGAAGTCAATCCTATTATGTTGCAGGCAAAAAACCAAATTCAGTCTTAAGATACACATACCAAAATGTAGGCTGATCATGATTTCTCTGGGTTTCAATTTCCTCTTCTACAAAATGGAGATTATACTTGTACTACTTACATCACAGGACATTTGTGAGATAAATGTTTTGTAAACTTTAAAGTGATAAATTTAATTTATTCTTACATTATACATTATTGTTCTTCCTTTAAAGAGTTACTTTCCTCTATCATATCAATACTTCAATCACAGATTGGTGGAGAATGAACTCTTGGAGACTCTACAGCAGAGCAGAATGAGAGTTTCATAGATAAAACAGAGGACAACACATTTTAAAGATGAATAATATCATTACTAAAAAAAGATCAAGGAGACACAAATAACTACAATCTCATGCCTACTTTCTAATCTTTATGAGAACAATGTATATGAGTGTTGATGTTTTTCTTGATGAAAATATGAGAAGGGAACAGAGAGGTTTTACAAATGGTTCTCTCTATAGTTAGACCACATATTTAGTCACACAACTGATTGAAAAATGCAGAAAATATAAGATCCTTCAGTATCCTAGTTATTATTTATTGATTAGGAAAAAATAGCATTTGGCACAGCAGAACAAAATTAAAGCTTAAAGATTCTTCTCTAACAAGGAGTATCTCATGCATAGGTTAAAATCACACAAGATTCCTAGATCATTTATGACTATCTAGCTCAGAGCCTAGAATAAAGTAAAAACCTAATGCTTACTGCTTAATAAGAAATTGTTCAACTAGCCTCTTGTTGTCAATCTAAGTATAAAATAGATATATACTCAATAGGGTAGTTTGCTATTGTCATAAAGGATATACAAATGGAACAGGAATGATTAAGATGTTCCTATTTAAAGATAATATTGTGTTAATTACATCAAGCTCCAGAAGTGAAAGCTAAGGCACATAATTGTGTAGCCAATCTTTTGTGTTAGGTACATTAGTATTTATAATTTAACCTTTTTTGCCTCAGTTCCTCATTTGAAAATTAAAAGGTTGGATTAGATGACCCCTAAGGGCCTTCCTAGATCTAAATCTATGATTCTATGATCTTGAACTAGTTCACAGATGGACAATGTTGTTCAGTCATTTCAATCATGACTGACTCTTTGTAACCCCATTTGGGGTTTTCTTAGCAAAGATACTGGAGGGGTTGGCCCTTTCCTTCTCCAACTCACTTTAAACATGTGGAAAATGAGGCATACACTTAAATTACTTGTCCAGGGTCACATAATTAATAAGTATCTGAAGTCAGATTTGAACACAGGAAGATGAGTTTTCCTGACTGCAGGTCTGGTGCTCTGTCCACTGTGCCACCTAGCTGTCCCAATGGATGAATTTGACCCAAAACAGAATTAGAATTAAAGAATTAAAACTCCAAGTGGTTCAAAGAGCAACAGAGAAAATGTTGGGAATGATGGACACAATATTCTACAGCATATTTTCAATGACAAATTACCTATGGGGTGAGATGGACTCAAATCTATATGGAACTCCTGATAGAGGAATTGTCTCTACCAATGAAACTAAGAAACTGCTTATCAGCTCACAGTCTTAGAAAACCTGTCAGATCTATGGATAAGGAAAACATTCATGACCAAACAAGAGACAGAGAGGTTTATGGGAGATTAAAAGGGATAATATAAATTACATAAAAATAAAGTTATTGCATAAACAAAACCAATGCTGCTAAAATTAGAAGATAAACAGGAAACTGGGGGGGGAGGGGGGAGGCGAAGGGGAAAAATACTTTGCCAGAAGTTTCTCATTTCTAATTGATATAGAAAACTGAGTCGAATTAATAAGAATAAGAATCATTCCCTAATTGATAGTCAAAGGATATAAATAGACAGTTTTTAGAGAAAGAAATCCATGCTATCAATAGTCATATAAAAAACTCTAAGCCACTAATCATTTTAAAAATATAAATTAAAATAATTCTTAAGTATCATATTGCATACCTATCAGATTGGCTAAGTTGATAAAAAATGAAAATGACAAATGTTAGAAGGGTTGTGAGAAATAGGTTCTTTAGTACACTGTTGGTAGAGCTATGAACTGGCCCAGCTATTCTGGATAGCAATCTGGAACTGTGACCCCAAAATCCAGTAAACTGTGCATATCCTTTAACTCAGTGGTACTGTTACTAGATCTATACCCCAAAAAGATTTTTAAAAAAGAACCATCTGTACAAAAATATTTATGGCAGCTGCTTTTTTGGTAGCGATAAATTTTAAAATGATTAGATGGCTGTCAACTGGGAAATGGCTGAGTAAGGTATGGTATATGAATATGATGGAATACTATTGTGCTAAGAAATAATAAGGGAGCAAGGTGGCACAGAGGATAGAGTGCCAGGCCTGGAGTCAGGAAGACTCATCTTCCTGAGTTCAAATCTGACCACAAACAATTTACTAGGTGTGTGACCCTGGACAAGTCACATAACCCTATTTGCCTCATTTGCCTCACCTGGAAAATGAGATGGAGAAGGAAATGGTGAATTACTCCAGTATTTTTGCCAAGAAAACCCAAAATAGTCACAAAGAGTCAGACACAACTAAACAGCAACAACAACAAACAATGAAGGAAAAAAACAAGTTGAAAAAACCTATATGAACTAATGCAGAGGAAAGAGAGTAGAACCAGGAAAACAATTTATACAATAATACCATCATAAAGACAATCAACTCAGAAAGACTCAGAAACTGACCAGCACAATGACCAACCACAACTTCAAAGGACTCATGCTGAAACATGCTACCTACCACAAACTAGAGAACAGACTCTGAGTACAGATCAAAGCACATGTTTTTAGAAATGGCTAAATTTATGAATTTGGTTTACATGACTATACATATATGCAATGGGTTACATTTTGAGTGTCTTCTCACTGGGTGGAAGGAGAAGGGAAAGAGAGAATTTGAAATTTAAAAGAAAAAGAAAATTGGAAAAAGAATTTCTTAAAAATATTTTAAAACCTTATAAACTTAGCAATGACAGCAGCAACAGGAATAAAAGACTCGCCTAGAGTCCAAGAGTCAGTATGTGTCAAAGGAAGGTAGATGGAATAATATCAAGTAAAAGGGAAAAAGAAGACTGATCATGTGTCAAAAGCAATGACAAAAGGAAAGCTTTGCTGCATTGCTGGTACGCATAGTTTATGTCAATCAGAATAATGAAGAGACTCAAACTAGTGCCATAAAAAGTTGTGTTGAAATTATTTGTTATAAAGGATAGCTCTCTAGATGGGGAAAAGAGGCAGGATAAAAGGGAAATTTCTTTTGCTATTGTTGTTCGGATGTATCCACCTCTTCATGACCCCATTGGGGTTTCCTTGGCAAAGATATTGGAATGGTTTGCCATTTCCTTCTCCAATTCACTTTCCAGATGAGGAAAACAAGGCAAACAGAGTTAAGTGACTTGTCTAAGATCACACAGCTAGTGTCTGAAACCAGATTTGAACTCGGGTCTCCCTGATTCTAGTCCTGGCTCTGCATCTACTGTGCCTTCTATCTGTCCCCAAGAGACAATTTAATTCTAGGAAATTTAAAAATAAAAGATACAAATAAAAATCTACTTTTTAAAAAGTTCCATTTAAAGAATGAGGATATTTAGCTTAGAAAAGAGAAACTTTAAGTCCATGAAGAAAAACAGTCTCAAAATATCTAATGGTACTTATCATGTGGAAGTGCTATCAGACTTGTTCTGCTTGGTTCCAGAAGGCAGGACTATGACAAAGGGTAGAAATTACAAAGAGGTAGACTTCTTAAAATAAGGAAAAACTTCCTAACAAGTAGAGCTATTCTAAAGGAAATGTACCACTCTGGGAGATGAAAAGGACTTCATTACTAAAGGTCTTCAAATGAAGCCTGGATGCCTGTTTGGGAAAGATGTTGTAGAAGGAATTCTTGTCTGGGAGTAAGCTGGACTAGATGACCTCTGACATCCTTTGCAACTCAGCAAATCTCCCTAATTAAATGTTCATATTGTTATGTACCTTCAGCATCTAGACTTGAAAAGCAAACTGGGCTCTTTGGGGAATGTGACCTAGCCTACTCATACAAAGATGGGGGCATTAGAACAGAATTTCATACTACTTTTAATTTAGAAGTCTGCAACACCCTTGGCATTAACAGCAGAACTCACATACATCCAACTTCTTAGCGAAGTCCATACCACCAAGTCTCAATGCCAACATTCACACTCCCAAACTAAGTACAAAAGGATCCACACCTTAAATTCTGGCTGCCAGGATTATCATTCTTGGAAATAAAATGGCTGTCATGCTTAGGGCAAGGTGCCAGCAGCTCCTTAGTGAGGAAAGCAATGTGGGCACCAATCCTAGTTAGCTTTCTAGAGATGGAATGTGGATGCTTATTGTTTTTGTTCTTTGAGGTAAAAAATGACCATTTATGACAAAATGGGATTTGAAGATATTTTTTTCCCCACAAACAAGAGCATTTGGACTTAGTTATGTTTTTAACCTTGGCCCATGTTTTGAAGGCAGTTTGAAGGAAACAAGAGAAGTAGGCACTTTCCTATGAAGGCTTGGGCACCAGCTTTGGAGACAAGCTAGCCATTGCCAAATCCATCTCTAGTTACAGACTGGCACTATTGTGCTATCTAACAACAGGGTAATTCTATAAAATTCAAAGACAAAGAAAAATATTCATAAGCAAAAAATATTTTTGGAAATACTTTATTGTTAATAAGATTGAATGCTGAGAAGTTATATGCCCAAAAGATGAAGATGAGAATCACTCATGTTTCTGCCTCTGTCTCTTTGCTCACATTATTTTCCTGATTTAAAAGCCCTCCCTGCTTTCCTCTAATTATGTAATTAACAATTCCTCCACAAAGTCTTTCCTAATCATTCCAGCCCATAGTGATTTCTCTCCCTTTCAACTGTGTTATTGGAATTTGGGGTTCTTTGGGGTGTTTGGTATTAATATCAAGATCCATGATATAAACTTCCTGTGGACACTTAGGGGACTTGAGAACTACATTTCCCATGATTCCTCTTGTGTAATACATGTGGGCAAGAAGTGTGATTACGTAGAAAAGGTATAAAGTCTCAGAACTTGATTGAGACGCTCTCTTTCTTGCGGAACAAGCCAGGTGGGCAGAGGTAATGGCGGGGCATTTGAATTAGATCTTAGCAGGCACATGGTCTTCTTAATTACCAATATGGCTTTAAATAAACTATTAAATATTTTCAATATATCCATCTATATCAATATTATTCGTAACACAACTCATCATTTTGTATTATAATTTGCTTTCATATGTCTGATCTTCAAGTTCTTTAAGGAATGGAATGCCTTCTGTCTCTCTGTATAAGAGCAATAGCACACTAGAGTGGAAAAAACCAAACCACTGGGTTAGAGTCCCAGATTCAATACTTCCCAGTTATGTGACTTTGGATAAGTGATTTAAGTTCTCAGAAACTTGGTTCACCATCTGTAAAATGGGCATAAAATCAGTAACACTTACTTCTTAGAGCTGGTGAAAATCAAATGAGATGACATGTAAAAGGCTAAACCTAAAACATTATATAAACATAAGCTCTTCTTACCTCTGATGGTGGTTAGCACGGCCCCTTGTACACACTAAGCACTCAAATGTTTGTTAATAAAAATTGTCATCTTTATAAAAATCACACAAATATGGCTCTTTAAGGGATCAAAATGATCAATTTTGAGTGAATTAAGTAAAGGAATGAACATGTCCATAGCAGTAGCATAAATGTATATCCTAACACTGAGCAAAACATAGAAATGACTACTTACTTTGTTACTATGTTAACTGAAGCAAAAAATGTTCCCTTTAATGCAAAAGCTGCCCAAACTTTTTTATACTCATGGTCCAGAGTAACTAACAATTGGCACTATTTTAATAAAGACCAGACATGCATAGACTTAAAAAAAGATGTCCCTAGTAAGAGATATTCAGATCAAATCACCTAACTTTTAACAGGATTAAAGTCCCACAATTCCAAAAGTCTGTACAATGAAAGATAACTTTTCTAGAGAAGCTGATACCTATTTACCACAAGATTCATGAAACTAGATTAAAGGTCTGATTTATCTCCTTAAGAAAGGAATTATCTCAATCCGAGTTTTGTATTTCCATTAATACTATATGCACAGTGTCTCAAACTCAATAGGTGCTTAATAAAACCTTGTTGAATTGGAATGGACCTATATAAACAGGAAGAGACTTATGGTCCAATTTAATAGCAAAGATCTGCAAATCATGTAAATTAAATAAATATATTAAAAGCCTGTGATGTGATGGTACTATTTTAAGAACTGGAAACACCAAAATGTAAAACCAAATAGTCCCTATCTTCACTTTGAATCTGAGGAAAAGGAGAGACAGTGAGGACAGTTTCAATCTTGGCTTCCTTTAGGAATGATCAGGAGTTCAGGGTTACAAGTGCAGGAAAGGCAAACGGTGAAAGTGACCCAGTAGAAGGGATTATCAGGGTAGGACACATGAAATGACAAAAGGGCAAGAAATTCAAGAGTATATAGGTCAATGCATTGTTAGAATGGGTAACTAAAGGATGAAGCAATGAAGACACTGGGAGGACAAGGGAAGGTTTGAAGGACCAGAGGTCAAGATGATGGTGAGGAGTAGGTTCAAGAAGTTCAATGTGGCTATGTGAGATTAGAAAGGATGGAGTGGGGCAGCTAGGTAGTAGATAGGGTACCAGACATGGAGTTGGGAGAGCATGGATTGAAATCTGGCTTCAGAAACTTCCTAGCTGTATGACCCTGGGCAAGTCACTTAACCCCATTTGTCTAGCCCTTGCCTTTATGTCTTAAGAGTTGTTACTAAGGCAGAAAGTAAGGGTTTAAAAAAGAAAAAAAGGAGACTGTGAGCAGAGAAAGGAATTTTAGAGTTCAAGATCTTAGAAGTAGAATAATTTAAAATCATGCTGAATCCCTATAAGCAAAGTGGAAGAAAGTAGTCATGGAAGTTGAGGAAATTATCAACATGAATACTAAAATCACTCACAGGACTCTACAATACAAATTAGAGGGTAAAGGAAGACTAAAAGTCAAGTACTAAAGTCTCTGAGGAAGACAAACAAGTAACCTTTAGGTCAGGAGTTAGCATCAACAGGGTAATATAATCAGATGGCAAAGTTTGTTTTTGTCACAATATCAATAGTACCTGGTAAAATTCCTTGGACTTCTTTGACAACCCCTCACCCATATCCCAGAACTGTGATTTCAAGGTAGGGAACTACAGATGTGTAAACCTCTTCCACAAATGGATATTAACATCTCTTGATCCATAACTTAAAGTCTTAGAAAACTGCCTAGGGCACTAGGAGATTAAATGACTTGCCTGTGGTCACACAATTAATATGAGTTGGAGAAGGGAGCAAACCCAAGTTTCCTTGGCTCCAAAGCTGATCCTCTATTCAATATGCTCTACTATGTTGCACAAAGAGGCACTCAACATATGGAATTTAAAGTTGAATACTTGAGTATTTTGGTTTGAAAGTGACAGTAAGAAACAATAATGTGTTGGCATTTTCTTTTGGACTTTTGACTCAATGGAACATTGAAGAAGAGAGCAACTATGGATGTTTTGTATTCAAAAGAAATCAAGGTTTTTAATAGTGCCAGAAGATGAAAGATATAAAGGATGGGGAGGAGTTCATAAACAATGGAATATGGGTGAAAAGTATCTAATATAATGGATAGAAAGCTGGCTTCGGGGTCAAGAAGACTGGTTCAAGTCTCACCTCTGATACATAATGGCTGCACTAGCCTTGGGGTAAGAGAAATACCAACCAGGAAGCTTTAAAATAAATGAATAAACAATAAATAAATCAATTCCATGGATCTAAAGAGAGTTGGTGTGATAGAAACTTTCCAGATCCCATTTCCCATGTGGACCTCATCTGCCATGTGGATCCCTGTTACCATGTAAATCCCACAGACTTGGTTGCCCCATAGGGCAAAGGAATGGACTAGAGGTCCCTAAGATAAAGGAAACTTTATGGTGATCTAGAGTTTACTACCAATTCAACCTTCCCTTCTTCTCTTAGTCTTGTAATACAAACTGAAGAAGAATGAATAAAGACAATGTCAATGCAAAAAGGAATTCAAAAGAGTTTGATATAAGCTAATAGCTTAGTTTAGTCAAAATTAAATTTGCAACAATAATGTAAATTTATCCTCAAGAAAACAAGTTGGGATAGATTTGTGAAATCCTCTTGCAAATACCTAGAAAAGCCTAACTTCTGATTACACTGATACACTGAATGGCCATGAAGTAAAGGAATAATCCTTAAAACAGAAAGAAAAGGCTTTGTGAGATAGTCAAGGAGGTAATATTGAAGGGACAAAAAGCTTACAGGAAGAAGTGATATGAGGAAGATGTGCACTTAAAACATCCTAGACTAAAAGTCAATAGGTCTCTGTTATTTCTGTTCACATTAAATGGCCTAGAATCCTGAATCTTAGAGGTCTAAAGAAATTTTTCTAAGTCATTTCAGCAGTGAATGACTTCCTAACAAAAGGCTATTAAGTTTTTAAGATTTATTTCACTTAAATATTATTTACTACTTCAGAACAGAGCATAGCTGAGACATCTGAGAGAGGCTGAAACGTCAGATTTTATTCTAAGAAAAAGAGTCTCCTTCGTTTTCTGAGTCAAACAAATTAGTTCAAATAATAATGATCTGAATAGAAATCCAGGCCTCTAACACTTACTAGCTCTGTGACCCCAGGCAAGTCACTTAACCTCTTTGAATCAGTTTCCTCATTTGGAAAGTGGGAATAATAATAGCACCTATCTCTCAGGATTGTTATGAACATAAAATGAAATAATATTTGTAAAAACACTTAGCATAATGCCTGGCACATAGTAGGCCCTATATAAATGTTATCTGTAATAAAAGTAATAGTAGTAGTAATGACATGGGTTAGATAATTCAATGATCCAATAATTAAGTAATCTAATTCAATCTAAAAAAGATCCACAAATTAATATGACTCAACTGACTAGGGAAATGCAGGAATATTGGGAGTTTTGTCTTAGTCTTCCTGACTTTGTGACCTTGGAAAAATCACTTGGTCTTTCATGTTTTAATTTCTCTATAATTACAGAGACTGTTGAAAAGATGAAGCATAAAATGGTGACAGTTTACAGACCTACTTCTCATAATGATCCACTGGTCTCATGGACTCCTAACTGACTAAAAATTCAAAGGTACATACACAATGTGTTAGAGAAAATTTATCAACAAAAGTCCAGAGTTTTCAAAGAAATGTGATCTTTTCCAACTTCTAGAAACTGAAAGGGATCTAAGAAAAAGACTTTTATCTAGAGGACCAATATGAAAGAGATGAAAACAATAAACTAGCAGATTACATAATCTGGATGCTTGCTATTACTTACTCTTGGCTTGCCACTTCCTCGTCTTCTGAGGATGATGCTGTTTCCTCCAGGTCCCGGGCCATCACGACTGGCATTTCCTTTAGGGTTTTTCATGCAGTCAGCAGACGGGGGCCCTAGAGACCTTTCTTTGCAGGCTCACTGGATCAAATAATCTGGGTGGCACAGTTTCCTGCGATAATTAACAAGAAAAGCACCCTTAGACAACAAAAAGAAAGTCAATTCCTTTGTAAAGGGGTATAGTTATCTACTTGTTAAGTATGTAACAGTATCCTAAGTCCTGTGCCATGTATACATGCAACTAGGACCCTGACCTCCAGAAGCTTATATTATTGAGCAATGAGCTGATTCAAGTATATTACAAAAATAGCAAATGATCTCAAAAGTAGTAGTCTGCTATACATATTTCAAAAGCTGTTTGGTTGGGTTTCTCTTTCTTTTATATTATAACAGAGTTAATATGTACCAGAGAAAGTATAAGGGTATAGAGTTTGGATAGTGTTAGTTGTCTAGAACTGATAGAATTGCTGCAGGTAGAATTTAATCTAACTGTAAAAGCAAGTTCATTTGAATTCAAGTAAGCATATAAATCTATTCCCTTGACACTTTCAGCATTATTCCTCTGGAATATCTCTATGGCAAGCACTCAGATAACAGAATTCCCACATGATACAAAGAAAGTAAATCCAACAGGTATAGTATTATTGGAGGAAAAATCCGGGATCAAGGCTTTATATCATAAAACTGAAAAATCAACACATTTCAACCCAGAAAGGTACTTTAATAAATAATTCAACTTCTCCATTTTTACAGATTCAGGGAACTGAGGCCCAGAAAAGTTAAGTCATTTGTCCAATTTCACATAGGTAGTAAGTGAAAAAGTCATAATTAAAATACAATTTCTCTGATTCCAGATCCAGAGCTCTTTCTCTTCTGCATGCTGCCATGCTATCAAACATACTTTAAAGCTGTCCTTCTTGCTAAACCCATAGATGTTTATCTAGAATGCAAAAAAAAATTTATCTTAAGCCTAATTATTTTAAAATCAGAATTTTCAACAAGATTTTAATGAGACCAGGAAGATAGTTATATTATGTGACACAGTACAAATATTGCAATCTGGCCAAAAGAATAATTTCCTAAATCTAAAATTCATTCAGGAAATTGCAAATGAGACCTTATTGTTCTTTAATACAACCTTTCTCCACAAACCATGGAGAAATTTCTGATGGAAGATTTTTGGTCCTTATAGAATCTCCCATAAGAGAATATGCAAAATTAAAGAATATAAAAGATGGAAGAGATCTTGGAGATCATCTAATCCAAGATTGTCATTTCAAAGAAAATAATGTCCAGTGATGTAATTTACTCAAAATCATACAGCAAGTTTGTGACAAAAGAGAGACTAGAACCTATATCCCCAGGATCTTTCAACTGAACCATGTTGAATGCTGCATCTAATGTAATAGGAAGTATTGGAATGGAAGTGAAACAATTTGGATGAATAATAATAGCTAACATTTATAAAGCACTGTGCTTAAGCGTAATTATTATTTTAGGGGGCAACTAGGTAGCTCAGTGGATTGAGAGCCAGGCCCAGAGACGGGCAGTCCTGGGTTCAAATCTGCCCTCAGATACTTCCTAGCTGTGAGACTCTGGGCAAGTCACTTAACCCCCATTGCCCAGCCCTTACCACTCTTCTGCCTTAGAACCAATACACAGTACAGTATTGGTTCTAAGACAGAAGGTAAGGGTTTAAAAAAAAAAAAGGAATTATTATTTCATTTGATTATCACAACCACACTAGGAGGCAGGTGGTATTATTATTATTTATCCTCATTTTACAGATGAGGAAACTGAAGCAAACAGAAGTTAAATGACTTGCCCAGAGTCATGGTCAATGAGTGCCTGAAACTGAATTTAAACTCAGTTCTTCTTGACTCCAGGTCCAGCACTCTATCTACTGTGCCACCTACCTAGAATGTAGGTTCGAGCTCTGACATTTAGTATTAAAGTCAATTTGCATTTATTAAATGCCTAGTGTGTGTTAGGCATTATGCTAAGTGTTAGGGATATAAAGAATGGCAAAAGGCAATCCTTGCTCTCAAGAACCTCACAGGCTAGTGGGGAAAACAATTTGCAAAGAACTAAGTACAAGCACAATACATACAAGATAAATTGGGAATAGTTTCAGAGGGAAGGTTTTAAGATTAATGAAGTCTGGGAAAGACTTCTTGCAGAAGACAGGTTTAGGGTTGAGACTTGAAGAAAGGTAAGTTAGTAAGTATGATTAAGGATGAGAATTCTAGGTATGGGGTTTGGGAAAGTCAGTGAAAATGCCCAGATTGGTTGAGGAAGGCAAGGGGATTGGGGTGGGGATAGGGAGCCCAGTGTCACTGGAAAGCCTAGTAGGGGAGTAAATGTCAGAAGATAGGAAAGGTAAAAAGGGTTATGAGGACTTTAAAAATCAAATAGTAATTCATATTCGATCCCAGGGGTAATAAGAAGCCTTTGGAGACTCCTGAATGGGGTGGAGGAGGGAGTGATATGGTCAGAACTGAGCTGTATAAGAAGATTAATTTGACAGCTGAATGGAAGATGGACTGCACTGAGGAAGAAACTTTGAGGCAACAGGCTATTACTGCAGTAGTCCAGGCATGAAGTGATGAGAATTTGCACCAATGGTAGTTGCAGTACTCGAGAAGAGAAGGGATGCAAGTACTAGCGATGGTAGAAACGAGAGAATTTGACAACTAAGACTACACAAGGTGAGGGAAAGGGAGAGCGATCTAGGACTACACGTAGTTTTCCAGGGTGGAGCTACTTATTGTCAAGGAGAGTAAAAGGGAATTTGGTGAGAGGGGAGGTAATAGTGTGACCGTGGACCAGTTAACCACAAAGTCTCAGCCTGTCTGTCAACTGGGACCCTTTGCACTGGCTACTTTACCAAGCTGTCACAAACCTGCGATTGGAATTTTCTCTCTTGATCAACCTAGGACAGTTCCCCGCCTCCCCATTCTGACTCAAGGAAAGTTTCCTTACGACCCGTAAGCATTGAAACTGAGGTCCTGACGGGACCAGCCGCGAAGTTTCTTCGCCTGGAAATCTTTCGTTCCTGCCTCAACCCCCCGAGATCAAAGAAGACCCTACAATTGCTTTGCCAGAAGGAAATAAGAGGCAGTCACCCCTCTGATCCCCAAACGCTTCCGAAAATCAGGCACTCAGTCTCCGGGGTTTTTCAGAGGCTTCCCATAGCCTAGCCAGAAGAGGAAGCACAACTACCCGACAGGGTGGCCGGAACCCACTTCCCCAAGGGAGCCAAGAGGCTCAGAGGCCGCAAGTACCTGTCTCATCTTCCCATGGTTCGGGTCAGGCAGGCAGGGACCGCTCCGGGCGCTTCTTCCCTCCTCCTTCCCCCTTTCCGGGCTCACCACCGCCACCGACGGCTGCTTCCCCCGTTACTACAACAACCAACAAGCAACCGCCCGTCCCAATAAACTGCGCAAGCGCAGGAGGCCCAGTTCCTACGCATTGCGCAGGCGCCAGCCACCGTCGCGAAAGAATTCCGTCATTGCTTTCGCGCTTACGCACCCATGCCTGCCCTTGTCTTTCTTGGAGCGTGGCTCGGACTCTGCCGCAGTCCGAGGGGGAGGGCCCCAACCCTCGATTCTTCCGCCACTCCCCAAAGGAGGGTTGATCACGTGAGCTCGTGTCGCGGAGAGACTTTGGTAATGCTCAAAGTTGATTGGCTTTGCAAGCGTTCACTCCCCATCTCCTGCGCAGAGGAATGTCATTTTTAACCAATAAAACTAAGGATTAATACAAAGTGAACCAATCCAAAATCTGATTCGAAGGGTGGGCGGGGACAGAAAGAGGTCTCAGGTGTACCCCGAGATTGAAGTGAAATTGAAGGTTGCGCTGGTGCTTCAAGGTTCTCTTTGCCAGGTATGGGAAGCGTGGGTCCGGGAGGAAAGAAGTGTCCCAAGGTGGGGAAGAAATCTGACCTACACGCTAGTGAAGGGAAAGAGGTAGGGATGAAGCTGCGAGAGAAGGTCGGGAAAAGGCTAAGGAAAGGATAAGAAATAAGAGAGGAATGGAGAGGGTAGATTTGGGGTGCGGGGGTGGGGGATGCAGGATTGAGGATAGCTTCAGATCAGTGTCTTGGGAAAGAATGTGGTCCCCTCCAGGAAGCGCTGTGGTCTAAGAATGGGAGAGGTTGGCAGTGGGGAAGAAGAACAGATAGATATTTGGTTTTCCACTCCCATCCTCGCCATCCTTCTGTGGTTCTTTCCCTCCACCCCTTTCATCTGGACCCTCTTGCTTTCTCCTTTTTTGGCTCTTTTCCCCATTTTTGGCTCTTACCCCCCCCCTTTGGGGGGGGGAGCTCATCTCGCTCCACCCTTTTTTGGCTTCTCGCTCTCCCCCTTCTAGTGACTCCTCTCGCCGCCTCCACCCCCCACCCCGCCTTCCTGGGACTATTCTTGCTCGTAGCTTTTTTGACCCTTCCCCTTCCCATTTTTGGTTCCCCCCACCCCCTTTTTGGACTCCTTTCACCACCACCACCCTTCACCTGGCTCTTTCCTTTATTAGATTCTGTTCCTCCACATTCCCAGATTTCTAATTTGTTTTTCAATTAACTGGATCTTCTTTTCCAGTCAATCTCCTGAGAGAGCGGGATGCCCCAAACATGCCCAGATAGAACGTCATAGGATCATAAATTTACACCTGGAAGAGATTTTAGATATCATCTAGCTCTACCCAAAGCATCTACTTCTGTGCTAAGCTCTGAGAATAAAAAGACACAAAAGACAGTTCCTGCTCTCAAAATATACGTGTATGTTTATGTGTGTGTGGACACACACACACACACATATATATACATATATATAGTATACGTACTATATATATATACACTAAATGCAAGATAGGAAGGAAGGTACTAGCAATTGGAGGGAACAGGAAAGTCTTCAAGTAAAAGGTAGTATTTGAGATCCATGTTATTTTGAGTACCTGCATGGACTCTTGCAGATTTTACATTCTGTTATCACCTTGGGTAACTAATATAACTGCTTTCATTATGAGACTCCAAATGGATAACACCACATCCAAATATCATGTGAATCTTTCTTGAGTTGAATTTTATTTAAATCAAATTGATTTAATTTAAAGTGTTATCCAGGTCCACCCAATTGAGTATCTATGTCTGTTAGTAGATAAAGAAATTTCATTAAAATATTACCAAACCAGGTTAGTTTTCTTCTGATGCCTCATTGTGATGTGAAGGACATTTTGTATTCTTGAAGTCTGTGCCAAAAGATTGCATCTCTGACAGGTCCTACCAAGCTGGTAAAGCTTCAAATGTGGACCAGGTGATAGATATTATATAATCTTTAATCTAAAGACAAACCTAGCTAAAGACATTACCAAATTAATCACAGGGTGATGGATTTTTCAGCCACAGCAACTTTTAAGAATTGTTTCCTGGGTTTTAGAAGAAATAGTCTCTTCATTCATTGGAGGGAGTGCCCACAGTCATGAAGTAATAGAATCTTAAAATATTGATGAGAAGGGTCTTTTCCAGCCTGCATGATTTGCTCTCTTAACTGTTAAATCAATGCCTAGTAGAGAAGCCCTTAACATCTTTGTTTTTGATAATAACACAGTGTTATTCTTTGCCATAAGGAATCTCAGGACACTAAATATCTTTAAATTGGCAACAAAGAAGGGTTTCTGAGCAGAAGGGCTTCCAGAGAGTGGAGTGTTCTGCCTCTCCTTTCTTTCTTTTGTTGTTTAGTCATTTTAGTCATGTCTGACTCTTTGTGACCCCATTTGGGGTTTTCTTGCCAAAGATATTGCAGTGGCTTGCCACTTTCTTCTCCAGCTCATTTTACAGATGAGGAAACTGAGGCAAATAGGGTTAAGTGACTTGTCCAGGGTCATAAAAACTAGTAAGCATTTGAGGCTGGATTTGGACTCAGGTCTTCTTGATTCCGGACCTGGCACTCAGACCTCTGTACCACCTAGCTGCTCTCCTTCCCTTCACTCACCCCTTTATCCTTTTCTTCAGATCCCCAGGAGAAACTATGGAGATGGAAGTTTTGTATCTCTCAGAGTATAACTCCGAATTTGATCTTCCCCATACTATACTAGGAAGAGCAGGCAGCCGAAACTGTAGCTAGTTATGAGGGCGAGGGATTTCACAGCATACCTTTTAATAACCATTGGTCAGCTTGATCTCTGAGGTCCCTTCTACCTCTAAATGCTATGATAACCCCTGAGATAATGCCCTCTATTTAAGACTCCTAGAATATTTTTGCATTTACTCATTGTAATTCAGCAAGCATTTATCAAATGTCTACATTGCTTAATATACTAGATGCTGCCAATATGAAGAAAATAATAACTAGTTCCTGCCCTCCAGGAGCTTAAATTCTACTAGGGGAATAAAACATGTACACAAATCCATATAATACAAGGTAAGGAGTAAAGGGAGTCAAAGAAGCAGGTGACACAAAGTTCTCTAGAAAACACTGAAGATGGAGAGTAGTCATGGAATTGAGATAACTTCATTTCTCAGGAATACTTTATGGAATTGGTAGTAACTGCTAAATCTAGCTGAAAAAGAAGAATTCTGAAAAGTGGAGATGAAAAAAGAGTACTTTTGAGACATGGGGGAATACCTTGTGTGAATGCATAGTGGTGGGAAATGACTTACTTTTCCTAAATTCAGCTAGTCTGTTTGACTGGAACTTAAAATGAGTAAAAGGAAGAAATGTGAAAAGATAGACTTAGGACCACATTTTTGGAGATCCTTCAATGCCAGGGATCTGTTTTATCCAAAAGTCAGCTGAGTCTGGAAGGCATTTGAGCAGGGGAATGTCATTGATCAAACCTTTAACTTGGTAAGATTATTTTGGTCACTTTGTGGAAGCCATGTGAAAAAAGGAGATCCTGATGGTGGGAAGATCAGTTAGGAGGCCTTTACAGCTATCTAAGAAAGAGATGACAAATTGAAATAGTATATCAGTAAAGAGAAGAGGAGATGGTGCAGGTAGAATTGAGGTTGTCAAAACATCAAATAGTAGAGTATGAGGGCAGGGTCAAAAATGACTATGAAACATATACAATTGATATAATATGTCTTGCCTTTTCAAGAGGCAGGAAAAAGGCAAGAAGGAGGGAGAGAATTAGGAACTCAAAATGTTAAATTTTTTACATGTAATTTGGAATCATTTAACGAAATTTTAAAATGTATGTTTTTTTAAATGACTGTGAAATTACAAACCTTTATGACTGTAAGGATGGCGGTACCATCAAAAGAAATAGGAAAATTTACAGGAGTGAAGGATTGTGGGAGAGGGGTATATGAAAAAAATGAATTCTGTATTGGACATGTTCAATTTGAGATAACAGAATTCTAGGAGAAGATGTCTTGCAATCAGAGGAATGCAAGACAATCTAGGAGAATGAGTAGGACTGGAGATATATGTATAAGTTGTCTGCCTAGTGGTCATAGATAGAAACTCTGGTGGTAGGTAGAGGTCATCAAGGGAGAGAATATAGAAAGAGGAGGGTGGAGCCTTGTAGTATACTCACACTAAGGGAAAGTGGATGGTGATCTAGCAAAGACAGAGATGTAAGACAGATGAAAGGAGAATTAGGGAGGACTAGTATCATGAAAGCCAAGGGAAGAAGGAGTGTCAGAATCAATAATGTCAAAAGAAGGTCTGGTAAAAAAAAAAAAAAGTACAATATCAGTAGAGTGCTTGGGTGGGAGTCAAATTTAAAGGTACCAAGAAGTGAATAGACATAGAAGTAGAAGAAGCAGTCAGTTTTTTCTCACTAGGAGATTATAAATATTTAAACTCTTATATAAGGTTTATATAAAGGAAGAGAAATAGTACAATAGCTTGAGGGTACAATAGAATCAGGTAGAAGTGTTTTGGTTTTTTTTAATGAGGGAAACCTGAGTATATTTGTAGGCAAAAGTGAAAGAAGCAATAGATAGGGACAAATTAAATATGATAGTGATGGAGGAATAATTTAAGTAATCCTCCCAGATGAGTAGGATGGTAAATAAAAGCATTATCCAAAAAAAGTTTAATAGAGGACTCTTCTGAAATGAGCAAGACAAGGAGACCATGATTCAGATTGTAGGGAACTTAAATCCACTTGGAATACAAATATTAAAAATTGTCTTGGAATAACTATATAGGAAGGCAATTCGAGCCAAGGGAAAGTAGAGTTAGAACAACTTCATACAGATGGAGGCACTGGGACCATTGGGTAGGACATAGTAGACTTATCAGTCTACAGAAAGGCTAAAGCATTTCCTGGGGAAAGCAAAGCACTAAATTAGAGTTCAGAAAACCTGAGTTTTGAGTTCTAGATATACTGAATTCAACTCATGAGTTGTGTGACTTTGGACAATTCATTTAATCTCTGAGCTTCCATTTCTACATCCATTAAAATGGGGATAATAGCTATCTCCTATGTACCTCAGTTATTGTGAAAATCAAATGAGTTAATAAATTTGAAAGTAGTTGGAAAAATTAAAGTAACTCTATGCATGTGTGTATGTAAAAATTAAGTTTTATTCTCAACCATTGGCAGGCTGGTATGACTGAAATAATGATACCAGTTTCCATAGGATGAACTATATACCCATTTCTCATCTCCATTTTTCTTTGCTTTAAAACTGCCAACAGTACGCGTCTCTAGACACTGCTTAGTCCTTAGCAGAAAAGGACTAAAGAAATCATCAAGCCCTACTTTTTAGAATAAATGTTAAGGAGGCTTCTGGTTTTGTGAGAATAGCTATAAAGAGAGAAGATTCTCTGTGAGTGAGCACAGATAAATGTGTAAAAGAATATTGGTAAACAGGGAAGACAGCAATAATATAGAGTGTGTGAATACAGTTAAAGCTTTACTTCTCAAAAAAATGGAAGAGTTGCCCCTATTGTTGTTAGTCCATCCATCCTCCATGCCGTAAAGTTAGTTCTGTCATAGCCACTTTTAATCACAGAAGCTGCTGGGTAGCTCTTAGCAGATGCAAGGCTTGCAGTAAAGAAGATGATTTAGTGTCAAAGGACACCAGTTCTGATCTCAACTCTGACTCTCACTACTTGCATGACCTTGGGGAAGTGTCTGAAACTCTTTAGGCCTTTCTTTCCTCATGGTGTAAAAGGAGAGGTTGGACAAGATGACCTTTAAGATCTCTTTCTGATCTAAATTGATGGACCAAAAACTCTTTTCTCTCATCATCTGCTTGTCAGAGTTGTTATATATCTATATGAATGGAGTGAAAGGTTAGAATCAATGAACTATAAGGGTCAATGATTATGTCAGAATTCATATTTGGATCCAGAAGAGAACAAAAACCTTTTCTTCTATTTCCCCTGGCCAGCTAATAATCTCTGGTCTCTTCAGTGTGGGGAAAGTTGAAGGCAATTATGCCTTCCCTACTAGCTTAGGTCTCCAGTCATCCTCAAAGAACAAAAGCAGCTGAGTGATCAAACTCCCAGCTTGTCTCTTTTCTAGCAGGCTTGGTGTAGGTGCCATGTCCTGAACTGCTACATGATAACCTGACCTAAGAAAGGGCAACATAAGCCTTCTATTTTTGGTTAAATTTCTAGGTGTAGTTTGTTGCATTGTTGGTAGAAGACATTAACAGGTTCTGTCTAGCCTCTTCCATGCTTTTTTCTCAAAAGGAAGCAAAAAAATTAGTAGGTCCAATGCAAATATCCCTAGAATAACTAGCAGTCTAAGTACATGCCCTCCTTAGCAACTTTCATACTTTTCTTCAGCTCTGGATACCTTAAGGTAGAGAATTAAAGGCTTCTCAAGGCTCTCAATAACATCGATAGACTACCTAAATGCCCAGACATGATACATTTGAAGAGAAATCCTATTAATGGTAAGAAACAAGAAAGTGATCAATTGACCTGGACTGAATTCAGGCCCCAGTTACTGGTTCCTTGTTGTCCCATCATCTTGACATCCCAATCTTTGTGTAGCTCTTGACAGAGAAGCCCCCCGCCTGGTGCTGAAGTGAGAAATGAGCCGCTTCTTGAATGTGCTGCGCAGCTGGTTGGTTATAGTATCTATTATAGCCATGGGGAATACACTGCAGAGCTTCCGAGACCATACCTTCCTCTATGAGAAGCTATACACTGGCAAGCCAGACCTGGGTAAGTATCAAGGGCATCATATTGTCTCTGAGAGTGCCATAAGTGATGACAGTCCAGGGCTCATAAATTCTGTTTTTTAGTAGTTTTTTAATTTTTAAAAATTATCTCTAATTTAACAAACACCAATAAATATGTCCATAGTCAAAAAACAACAGAATGGAAATTACACATGAAGCCTAGGTGGCTCAGTGAATAAAGAGTCAGGCCTGGAAATGAGAGGACCTGGGTTCAAATGTGGCTTGAGAGACTTCATAGCTATGTGACCCTTACAAGTCATTTAACCACAATTGCTTAGCCCTTACAACTCTTCTGTTTTGGAACTGGTATCTAGTATCAATTCTAAGACAGAAAGTAAGGGTTTTAAATATATATGTGTGTGTGTGTGTGTGTGTGTGTGTGTGTCTATATATGTGGATACATAGACACACACATATATACATATATACCATATATTCACATACGTTCTATGATGTCCTTCTTATTTGTATTTTCCTCTGAACTTCTCTCTCTTCTGTGTGTTTTTTAAATGCTTCACTGATACTCTTACTTTTTATTCCTACTTGATTATCATTATAGCATCCGCCCACCCCCAGTTTTCCTCTTCCAAAAAAGTTAAGTTAAAAAAAACAACTTGGCAACTAGGCAACTCAGTGGATAGAGATCCAGGCCTGGAGGTGGGAGATTCAGGATTCACATCTGGCCTCAGAAACTTCCTAGCTATATGACCCTGGGCAAGTCCCTTGGCCCCAGTTGCCTAGCCCTTACCACTCTTCTGCCTTGGAGCCAATACTTAGTATCAATTCTGAGGCAGAAGGTAAGGGTTTAAAAATAAAACCTCCCTTGTAATTAATAAACATAAACAAAAAAAATCTACACATTGGCTGTGTAGCAATTAATTCTCTTTCTACAGAGAGAAATCTGGATAGAAAACTGAATAGGACTAAATGTGTCTACAGCAGTGGTTTGGCAGCTCTTTCTCTTATGAGATCCCAGTGAAATATTACTCTAATTTCTCATATCATTTTATAGTAGCCTTTATTATAACCTTAGAATTTTTTGTGGCTCATTTAGGTTTTCTCTACCATACAGATGGAGAATGGCTTACCTGTGATTATAGGAAAGTCAGGGACAGTCCCCCAAAGGGAAAAAGTTAAAAGTCTCTTCCCTTGACTGAAACCCCTAGAACAGTGATGGGCAAACTATGGTGGGAGAGCTAGATGAGGCCCCTTGAAATGTTCTGTCCAGCAGTGTGACATTATTCCTAATCTGATAAATACAATGAGTAGGATACAATACGATGAAACTTCGAAAGAGTTGCCTTAGAAACAGACTTACAGATGAGCATTTCCTTTCCTTTGGCCCCCTCTTTAAAAAGTTTGCCCATCACTGCCCTAGAAGGATCAGTTTCTTTCGGGCACAGTTAAAGATAGTAATTAATTTTTCCAGAGCCTCTTTGTTATGAATTCTGTAAGATTTCTTATTTCTCTGATGGGATGTGTACTATATAGAACCAGCATAGAGAATTAAAATGATGTGGTCTCTAGCAAAATCTCCTAGCAGCTGACAGTTCTGTCACATTTATAGCTAACCTAGATAGAAATTCCATCCTATTGTCTGCAATATCTGGGAGGAAAATGAAATGGTATGTGCTATGCCTAATTTTAAACTCCACTAGCCCTTAACATTAGATGATTAGATGACATGGTAGATAAAACACTGGACTTGGAGTCAGCCTTATCAGGCACTTAATAGCTTCATGAACCTGGGCAAGTCACTTGACCACTGTCTGCCTTAGTTTCCTCATGTGTAAAGTCAGGATAATCAGAACTCCTATATCACAGTATTATTGTGAGGATCAAATGAGATAATATTTAAGTGCTTTGCAAAGCTTAAAGTGCTCAAAAAATTCTAACTCTTATTATTAGTCATGATGATTAGCTAGACCACAAGTCAGGAAAATAAGAAAGAGCCTCTTAGCTGCTGCCAGGGACAGTAAATGAGAGAGGAATTCAAATGAAATAGACATTATGGGACTACTAAACAAACTTTTATTTTCCCATATGTCATCACCCAAATAGATTATACTGATTTGTTATCCTTAGGAATGCTCTAGAACAGTGATGGCATACCTTTTAGAGACCAAGTGCCCAAACAGCACCCTCATGCCAAATGTGAGTTGCCCCCTTACCCCAAAGGGAGGAAGAGCTCCTACTGAGCTGCTGGGCAGGGGAGCAGTTGATGGGAGTGCATGGAGGGAAGGGGAGTAGCCCTCTCTGGCATGCATGCCATAGGTTCACCAACACAGCTCCAGAAGATTCCCCTACAAATGTTAGCTGAGGCATAATCTGATTAGGATCAGTAGCATATAATACTGTATGTGTAATGTATAAAAAATTGCCCTAATTTTTCAATTATAGCAAGTAAAATTGGCTAAAGTGTGGCTTACAGCTTTTATTTTAGTGTGGTCTCTGTCTTAATATCATTCTTGGTTCATCAGAGTCAGAGACAGAGACGTCATGGGGTAAGGGGAAACTCAAGTGAGACCTCCTCGATTTAGGAATCTCTAACTCTTGGATTTTTGACTGTTGATACACTGGTTACATAGTAATAATAGCATTTCCATTTGTCTGTCTCTTGAGTCATGACACATTAGGAAAGTAATTTTCTTTTTACAATGGTGACATTTTCATGAATTTTCTATATTCTATATTCCTATATTTTGGAAGCTATGGTAGGAGTAGCACCTATTTATAGATAGAACTGCTTTATCCTTTTTGTCCATGCCATTTTAGAAAAGTCATTTTTGTTGCATTTTTATGGATCCTAAGGGGTTTTTTTTTGCATTTTAAGCCCAAATCTGAATTGCTAGACTAATCTGAATTAAGCCAGATCCAAAATATTTGACACGGTCAAGAAAATCTAATTATATCTAAATGAGGCTGGTTTGTAAGGATTGGAATAGATATGAGGAGAGGGCATAAAAGCAACTCTTAAAAAAAAAAAAAAGAAAAAGCAACCCCCCTCCCTCCATTTTGTTGTCCTTCATTGGAGAACAGGTTGCGAAGTAAATTAGTCTTTGTGGAACTGAGTATGAAGAATGCCCCATTTTAGCTACCTTAAAAGGAAAAAAAAGTAATCCTTATTTAGGATCTCTTAACTGGTTCAGGTGAATTTGCACACACAAATTCTCTATAACATATAATGGTAAACTGTCCAATGGGTAGTTGGAACAGAGCTGAATGAGCTTTTTTTGATCTTTGATGACTATACCTTGAAGGAAGAAGAATAACTAATGGATCTAGTAACATTCATATATTCATTCAAAGCAAGTGATCCAGCTTTTCTTAAGCCACCAAGAAATACTTGATTCTGCTGTATTTTTACTTTCCCATGCAAGCTTCTTAAGTATCCATTAAGCTAACCCTACAGGGTGAATAGAAGCTTCTTCCTTATTCTACTGACATATATACCTAACAACCTCAGTGGCCACAGGATACCAGAGTCTTGTATCTGACATTCTAGTCACCTTGGACTCTCTTTGTTCTAACACTATTCTTTCCCCACTTTAAAAACGAATTAAAACATGAATTCATTACAGACAACCCCTTCCAAATATTCTGGAATAGATCTAATTCAGGAGAGTCTCTTGATTTCAGGATAGGGTTTAGAATACAATGAGATAATCATGGTTCATAAAATATAATAAAAATGGCTTTGCTAATAATAAAAGACATAATACTTAAAGTTTTAAAATATATATATATAATGGCTTCTTTTCTCTGCTCTACATTTACCACAGCAACAAGCCATGCTAGTCAGAAAGACATTCCACAGGGCAATGGGAATTTGATACCGAGTCCCCATCAGCTGGATCTTTTATGCCTCAAGTGAAAAGAAATCCAAATGAATGATGACCCCAAGAATAGCCTCCCTTGTCCATTGGCAAAAAAACAGACCAACTTATATAAAACAGGTGGTGTACTTATCACAGACGTAATATCAGAAATGGGATATATCTTCTGAAGAACTTTATGAGGATATACAAGATGTTCCCTGATTCCTACAAGGGTTAGCAGTTATCTTTCCCAAAGGACAGTGTCAGAGTATACCACAGTATATCAAACCTTTACAAGTACTTGAACAAATATAACTTTCTCACAACCTATCTCCCCACTGGCTATTGGAAGCTAGTTTGATTTAGGCTTAATTCAGAGCATAAAGATGTAAATTCAATAGGAACCTCATGAATTATCTCTTATAAAAGCTAGCTTGAGAATCTGCTTCATTCTAGAATTTCTGGACACTTTCTTGAGTCAATCTTGGAAAAGTCCTGGTCTTACCTCCTATGTATTTTCAGGCATTGGACAAGATCTCTAGGAATAGCTCTGGGCTTAAACAATATTCTCAGGACAGCTAGGTGGCTCAGTGGATGGAGATGGGAGGTCCATCCTGGGTTCAAATCTGGCCTCAGATTCTTCCTGGCTGCCTGACCTTGGGAAAGTCAATTAACCCCATTTGCCTAGCCCTTACTACTCTTTTGTCTTGGAAGAGATAGTATCTATTCTAAGGTGGAAAGTAAGTATTTTTTTAAGTATTCTTAAGCTTATTCAGATCTTAACCTTCATGATAATGCCAGACCTAGAATGGCCTCCAGGGGCAGAAGGAATGAGGCATGATTAATGTGAACAATTGCCTTGATATATTCTGTACCGTATAGGTTTTCCCACTTTTCTCTATTCTTTCTCTGTCCTGGCCTCATCTGTCAGCAGATATCCCTACCTCCTTAATGTTGGCATTCCTAAAGGTTCTTTCCAGGACACTTTTTTCTCTCCATGAAAAGGGCTAACTCAAAGATGATATCCTAATATGTATCTATCATCCCTCACCTTTCTCCCTATTTTCAGATCTGTATCCCAGACTGCTTAAAGAATAGTTCTATTCAGAAGTCTCACTTACTCTTCAAATTCAACATGTCCCAAAGTAGTCTTTTGGTCCACTCCTTTATTTTTTATTTTATTTTATTTTTAAAACCCTTGCCTTCTTTCTTAGGGCTTCCCATCTCCAGACCTGGCTCTCTATCCACTGAGCCACCTATCTGCCCCAACTCTTTTATTTTTCTTCTTTAAAGAGAACCTGTGAGCTGTCTTTCCATCTATCATCAGTTAATTTGTCTTCTGGTTTCATTTAGAGTATGACTGTCAATGTGAATGTGTTTCAGCAATGTTTAAATTAATATTGTAGACCTAAAAACTATAATTTCATGTATTACTGAATATAAAAGATTACAATGTTTAAAAAACTACAAAAGCATTAGTACTCTTCACAGATATGGCTAAGAGAATTATAGGAGTTCATACTTATTAAGCATCTTCTATTTGTAAGGTATTAGGCTAGACCCTAGCAGAAATAAAAGCTAAATTGAAACCTGAAATACTCACTGCTCTCAAAGAACTTGTACTCTTTTTTTTGATCACTATAAAGTATTTTTTAAACCTTTACTTATACTTTTTGGGGTTTTTGCTTCATCTTCATTTCCCAATATGCTTCTCCTCCCATCTCCTTCACAAAAAGATATTTTTTGTAGCAAAGATTAAAAAAGAAAAAGGGAAAAGTTTAGTAAAATTAACCAACAAATCCAATAGGTCTGACAAAGTATTCAATTCCTGGCTTTTTTGTTCTTTCCTTCTCCATTGTTTTAAGTTGTATAAGGGTAGAATTCTTAGGATAGGTGGGTAGCACAGTGTATAGAGTGCCAGGCCTGGTGTCAGAAAGATTTCTCTTCCTGAGTTTAACTCCAGTCTCAGAGACTTGCTAGCTGTGTGGCTCTAGACAAGTCACTTAACCCTGTTTGCCTCAGTTCCTCATAAGATAAGCTAGAGAAAGAAATGGCAAACCACTCCAGTATCTTTGCCGAGAAAACCTCAAATAGGGTCACAACTGAAAAACAACTGAACCCAAAAAAGAGAATTCTTCAAGGATAAAGAATATGATAAAAGGTAGACAGTTTTGATTACATATCTTTTTTTTTAAGTTTTTTATTTTGAGTATTTTCCCTTAGTTACATATTTCATGTTCTTTCCCTCTCCCCCAAACCTCCCTAACCTCCCTTAGCCGACACACAATTCCACTGGGTTTTACATGTATCATTGATCAAGACCTAATTCCATATTATTGAGAGTTGGACTAGAGTTATCGTTAGTGTCTACATCCCCAATACTATCCCCATCAGCCCCGTTCAAGCAGTTGTTTTTCTTCTGTGTTTCTCCTCCCACAGTTCTTCCTCTGAATGTGGCTAGTTTTCTTTCTCATAAGTCCCTCAGCCTTGCTCTGGATCCTTGCATTGCTACTAGTAGAGAAGTCCGTTATGTTTGATTGTACCACAGTGTGTCAGTCTCTGTGTGATTACATATCTTTAAAATAGCTTTTGCACAAATAAGATGAAGGCAAAATGAGGGAGAAAAGAGCAGAGTATAAAAATTTACATCAAATGTCATAGATTTTTAAAAGTCTGATATACCTTAGGGCAGTGATGGGCAAACATTTTAAAGAGGGAGCCAAAGGAAAGGAAAAAAACTTTAGGCGGGCCAATATAATTTATTAAAAAATAACAGTGATACATTTTACAAAATTCTTGTATTTTTTTGTGATACTAGGCCCTATTAATGACTGAAAGATTATAAAGGAGAATGTGATGAATGAAACTGTGACTGCATTTCTAAAAGTTTCTCATAATTTGGTTCGAACTGGGAGGCACTTATTCTTAGAAGAGAAGTTAAAAAATGCTCATCTGTCAGTCTGTTTCTAAGGCCACTCTTTCAAAGTTTCATTGTAGAAAACACCTGTTCACATATATATGATGAAGCAAACATAGCAGTAACTTTCTGGGCATGAGATATCAGATTTGGGAAAGTGGATTTCAACAAAGACTTGTAGAACTCTAATTTTGAAACATTAAGAAACAACTGTTTGAGTTAAGTGTTACATTGTAATTCAATCAATTCAAGTTGCAAGTCCGGTTTCACTGTTTCACAGTTCACAATAAAAGGCATACTGAAAATTTCAAAGTCTTTTTCAATGACACTGAAGTCTTCAAATCTTCATTCAAAATCACCATGGAGTCTTCTCAGACTATCTTCGTAACTCTTAAGCTTTTCCTTCATCACCGGGGCTATTGAATTCAACCTCAGGAAGTGAGACTAGTCATTCTTAGCAAGCTGATTCGCGAATAGAATAAGTTGTATTTTAAAACCTTTGAGATGGCCCCAGATACCATCAATAAATTGATTTTTGCCTTGCATCTTGACATTCAACTTGTTCACGCGGCAGAGAAGATCCATAAAAAATGTGAAGTCCGAAAGCCATGCAGTATCTTCCAGGATTTTATACTCTACAGACCCCTGTTTCTCAAGGAAGAATGTCACTATTTCGTCTTTCAGCTGCCAAACTCGCTCAAAGACATGTCCTGCGCTATGCCACCTTTTGAGTAGTACATATCAGAGTACTCAGATTGCATGGATTCTAGAAACTCCCGAAACTGTTTGTGAGCAAGCCCTCGAGATCGAATAGCATTAACCAGCTTCATAATAATGCCAAGCACAGGTTTCATATCCAAAGCAGATTACACAGGGTGGCTTGATGTATGATGCAGTGTAGAAATATAACATTGTTATCTGGATATTTTTCATTAAAGATCCCAACAAATCCAGATTTTTTCCCTGTCATATTTCTCACTCCATCTGTTGTAATACTACATATGCAATTTGTAGGTACTTTCAAAGTTGAAAATCCTTCCATAAATTCATGAAAAATATCTGACCCTGTTGTAGTTCCCTTCAAGGACATCATGCATGCTAGTTCCTTTGTAATACAGAAGTTTTCGTCAACACCTCTTATAAATAATAGCAACTGTGTGATATCATTTATATCAGAGCTTTCATCCATAGTAATTGAGCAGAATTTAAATTGGCCAATCTTTGATTCCAACTGTGATATGTTTTATCTATTGCTTCCATTCTAGAAGTCACTGTTTCCTGAGATAAGCTTATTGTTTCAAAATCTTTGCTTTTGTCGGGACATAACCAAAAACTTTGAGCATGCAGTGTTTAACAAAATCTCCATCAGAGAGAGCTTTGTTACTTTTAGCAATATTGTATGCTACAACATAACCTGCATGTGTAGCTGCTTGCTGAGAACTATTTCCTTTCTTAAAAATACTTTGCTGACCTGATAGTTTTTCTCGTAGATCTGCTTTTTGTTTTCTTTCTTCTTCGGTCATGACTCTAATCTTGACATCTTTGTGCTTAGAGTTGAAGTGTCGTGAAATGTCATATTCTTTGTTGACTGCTACAGTTTCATTGCAGATGAGACATAGTGATTTATCCCTAAAAAACTGAAAAAGTACTTCCAAATCCATTCATCTTAGAAAATACGACACTCAGAATCAACTTTATGTTTCTTAGATAACATCTTAGGGCTAAAATTTTTCACAATATGCAGAGTGAAACTAGCAAACCAACAAGGCTAAGACAGATCTGAATCAAGTAACGTGTTTCAGAATCTAGCCGCAGTGGAGGGGTTGGCTACTGTGAGGAGGCTCCATTGATCTGGGGCAGAGGCAGCAGCAGCCCCTACAACCCCAGAAGTCACAGCATACGAATGGCAGATGCCAGGGAAAACATGGAAAACTAGAGAGCAGGGTTCCAGTTGACGTGGACTCAGAAGTCCTAGGCTGTGAGGGAGGAAGAAAAGAGTTATCAATTGGCAATCCCCCAAGGCCAAGGGGAGAATCCAATTCCCTACAGAAGTTGGGATTCATTTTTTAATTATTTATTTTTAGAAAAATTTTCCATGGTTACATAATTCATGTTTTTACTTTACCCTTCACCCCCTCAAACTCCCCCACTCCCTCCATAGCTAACTCGCATTTCCACTTGTTTTAACATGTGTGGTCAGTCAAGACTTATTTACATATTATTGATAGTTACATTGGTGTGGTCTTTTCAGGTCTACATCCCCAGTCATGTCCTCGTCAACCCAAGTGTTCAAGCAGTTGTTTTTCTTCTGTGTTTCCACTCCTGCAGTTCTTCCTCTGAATGTAGGTAGCGTCCTTTTCCCTAAATCCCTCAGAATTGTCTTGGGTCATTGCATTGCTGCTAGTACAGACATCCATTACATTCGATTTTACCACAATGTCTCAGTCTCTGTGTACAATGTTCTTCTGGCTCTGCTCCTATCACTCTGCATCAATTCCTGGAGGTCTTTCCAGTTCACATGGAATTCCTCCAGTTTATTATTCCTTTGAGCACAATAGTATTCCATCACCAGCATATGCCACAATTTGTTCAGCCATTCCCCAATTGAAGGGCATATCCTTGCTTTCCAGTTTTTTGCCATCACAAAGAGCGCAGCAATAAATATTTTTGTACAAGTCTATTTATCTATGATCTCTTTGGGGTACAAACCCAGCAATAGTATGGCTGAATCAAAGGGCAGGCATTCTTTTAGAGCTCTTTGGGCATAGTTCCAAATTGCCATCCAGAATGGTTGGATCAGTTCACAACTCCACCAGCAGTGCATTAATGTCCCAATTTTGCCACGTCCCCTCTAACATTCATTACTCTCCCCTGCTATCATTTTAGCCAATCCGCTATGTGTGAGGTGGTACCTCAAAGTTGTTTTCATTTGCATTTCTCTAATTATTAGAGATTTAGACCACTTTCTCATGTGCTTATTGATACTTTTGATTTCTTTACCTGAAAATTGCCTGTTCATGTCCCTTGCCCATTTATTAATTGGGGAATGTCTTGATTTTTCATACAATTGATTTAGCTCCTTATATATTTGAGTAATTAAACCTCTGTCAGAATTTTTTGTTATACAGATTTTTTTCCCAGTTTATTGTTTCCCTTCTGATTTTGGTTGCATTGTTTTTGTTTCTACAAAAACTTTTTAATTTAATATAATCAAAAGTATTTATTTTACATTTTGTAATTTTTTCCAACTCTTGCTTGGTTTTAAAATCTTTCCTAGAAACACTAGTAGTAGCAATAAGAGAAGAAAAAGAAATTGAAGATATTAAAATAGGCAATGAGGAGACTAAGCTATCACTCTTTGCAGATGATATGATGATCTACTTAAAAAATCCTACAGAATCAACTAAAAAGGTAGTAGAAATAATCAACAACTTTAGCAACATTGCAGGATACCAAAAAAATGCACATAAATCATCAGCATTTCTATATATTTCCAACACATCACAGCAACAAGAGGTAGAAAGAGAAACACCATTTAAAATAACCCTAGACAATATAAAATACTTAGGAATCTATCTACCAAAACAAACATAGGAATTATACAAACACAACTACAAAACACTTTCCAAACAATTAAAACTAGATCTAAACAATTGGAAAAACATTGAGTGCTCATGGGCAGGACGAGCTAACATAATAAAAATGACTGTTGTACCCAAATTAATTTACTTATTTAGTGCCATACCTATTAAACTACCAAAAAACTTTTTTACTGAATTAGAAAAAAACTATGACAAAGTTTATTTGGAAGAACAAAAGATCAAGAATATCAAGGGAAATAATGAAAAAAAAAACGTGAAGAAAGGTGGCTTAGCAGTACCAGATATTAAGCTATACTATAAAGCAGCAGTCATCAAAACAATATGGTACTGGCTAAGAGATAGAAGGGAGGATCAGTGGAATAGACTTGAGGTAAGTGACATCAGCAAAACAGTGTATGATAAACCCAAAGAGCCCAACTTTTGGGACAAAAATCCACTATTTGACAAAAACTGCTGGTAAAATTGGAAAACAATATGGGAGAGATTAGATTTAGATCACCATCTCACACCTTACACCAAGATAAATTCAGAATGGGTGAAAGACTTGAATATAAAGAAGGAAACTAAGTAAATTAGGTGAACACAGAATAGTATATCTGTCAGAAGTTGGGATTTAAAAGAAGTTAAGGAAACTGGCTTAAGTCCCCTTCCTGCTCCCACCCCTCCTGTCTTGGGAGCAATAGCTAAATCCCCTTTGTGATTTTGCCCCCTCCCCCTCCCAGAGGCCAGTTTTACTCTTCACTACAAAGCTGCCAGCAGCCAGTGCCTCTTACTCTCAACATAACATTCCAGTATCTAGGATAAGTTAATAAATTTGTATGTCATCACTGATATAAAATGAAAGAGAGGAAAAAAGAGGAAAATATTTATTTTTCTTATAGCCTGTATTCTTTTTTATTCGTCAGATTAGGAATAATGTCACGCGGGCCAGATAGAACATTTCAGGGGACCGCATCTGGTCCATGTGCCTTAGTTTGCCCATCACTGCCCTAGGGAATTAACACAAATATATTGTACTGGCAGCAAGATGGAGTAACAGGAAGAATAGCCAAGCTCCCCTTCAACATAACTTCTCCACAAAGATCTACAATTTTTTCCCTCATATTGTCTTCATCTTATTTGTGCAAAAGCTATTTTAAAGATATGTACCAAGACTAATCTAGGTACTATGTAAACACTTTTACAAAATGCATTTTGCACAAAATCAGACCTAAACAATTGGAAAAACATTAATTGCTCATAGGTAGGCCAAGCCTACCCATGATAAAATGACAATTCTCCCTAGATTAATTTGCTTATTCGGTGCCATACCAAACTACCAAAATAATACAGGGCTACAAAACGAAATAAAATTTTTCTGAAAGAACAAAAGTTCAACAATATCAAGGGAATCAATGAAAAAAAAATGTACAGGAAGAGCGGCTTAGCAGTACCATTACAAAATAGTAATAATCAAAATAATTTGGTACTTGCTAAGAAATAGAGTGGTGGATCAATGGAATATATTAGATAAATAATACATATATACATATGTAGTTATATAAATATATAACTATAGTAATCTAGTGTTTGACAAACCCAAAGATCTAAGATTTGGCGATAAGAAATTATTATTTGACAAAAATTACTAGGAAAACTGGAAAGCAACTAGGCAAAAACTAGGTATAGACCAACGTCTTATACCATATTCAAACATAAGATCAAAACAGAGCCATGATTTTGATATAAACAGATTAGGGGAGCATGGAATATTTTACATGTCAGAATTATGGATTAGGGAGGAATTTATTACCAAAGAAAGAGAGAACATTATGAAATATAAAATGAATAAGTTTGATTACATCAAATTCTAAGTTTTACACAAACAAGACCAAAGCATCCAAGATTAGAAGAACAGCAGAAAATTGGGAGGGAGAACAAGTTTCCCTGAAAAAAACGTCATTCAAGTTTGTAAAGAACTGAGTCAAATTTATAAGAATACAAGTCATTCCTCAATTGATAAGTGGTCAAAGGACATAAATAGGCAGTTTTCAGCTGAAAAAATCAAAGCTATAGTCATATGGGAAAATGCTTTAAATAATTGTTAATTAAAGAAATGCAAACTAAAACAGCTCTGAGGTACCACCTCATACCTTTCAGATTAACTAAAGTGACAGAAAAAGAAAATGATAAAGGTTGGAGAGGATATAGAAAAATAGGGACATTAATGCCTAGCTGGTGAATTGATCCAACCATTCTGGACAGCAATTTGGAACTATGCCCAAAGGGCCATAAAACTTTGCATACCTTTTGACTCAGAATATACCACTGCTAAGTCTGTACCCTAAATTGATTTTTTTTTAAAAGGAAAAAGACTTATATGTACAAAAATATTTATAGCAATTCTTTTTTTATGGTGGCAAAGAATTGGAAATCAAGGGGATATCCATCAATTGGGTAATGACTGAACAAGCTGTAGTATATGAGATTTTGATAGAATACTATTGTACTATAAGAAATGAGGAGCAGCATGTTTCCAGAAAAACCTGAGAAAGCTTATATGAATGAACTGGTACAAAGTGAAATGGGCAGAACCAGGAATACATCATATGCAATAGCAGCAATATTGTATAATGATCAACTGTGAATGACAGCTATTCTTTTTTTTTTAAACCCTAATATCTTTTATATATATCCTTCTAGATTAATTTTATTTGTTACAGGGCTAGGCAATGGGGGTTAAGTGACTTGCCCAGGGTCACACAGCTAGGAAGTGTCTGAGGCCAGATTTGAACCTAGGACCTCGTGTCTCTAAACCTGGCTCTCAATCCACTGAGCCTTCCAGCTGCCCCCCGAATGACAGCTATTCTGATCAGTCCAATGATCCAAGGCAATTCCAAAGGAATTATGATGAAAATGCTATCAACCTTGAGAAAGAACCAATAGAGTCTGAATGAAGATCAAAGCATACTATTTACTTTATTCTCTTTTTGCTCTGTTTTCTTTTGCTATATAACTAATATGGGAATGTTTTGTACGACTACATACATATAAACTATAGCAATTGCTTGTCCTCTCAAAGAGGGGAGAATGGATGGAAAAAGAGAAAATGGCACTTATTTTTTTTAAGTGTTAAAAAATTTTATTTCTATGAAATTAAGAAAAAATAAAAATCTAAATGTTTAAAAAAAAGAACCACAAGATAAATATAGAAATAGAATCTACCTATCACCTCTCGAACTTCAAAATAAGAACTTCTAGCATTATCATAGCCAAAATCCAAACTTCCCTGGTCAAAGAAAAAAATACTATATACATCCAGAAAGAAAGAATTCGAATACCAGAGACAGTCAGGAACATACAAGATTTAGCAGCCACCACCATAAAAAGGAGAAAAAACCTTTGAATACAATAGTCCAGAAAGCAAAAGGTATAGCTTTAACAACTAAGCAAAATGAATGTAACCCTGTGGGAGGAAAGTTAACACTTAATGAAATAGAAGATTGATGAAATGAGTTGAGTAGAAACTTTGATAAAAACAAAAACACAGGGGTAAAAAGAAATATAAAAGGTAAACATGAATCAGTAATCATAAGGGATTCAACAAAAATGAACTGTTTATAATATGGAGATATGATACATATGGTCAGTTCTCAATATTTGCACATTTAACTTCTGCGCAGGATTGCATCAGCAAGCTATGCACAGTAGAGAGAAAAATGAGAGGCTTGATGTGGGAAAGTTTGTGGAGCAGCTAGGATCTGACTAGTCCCTCACAGGTTTTGTTTACCCTCCTATTATAAATAGTTTCTTGTGTATTTATTGCATATTTTCATTGTCTGCTTTTAAAACTCAAGTTTTGCATTGCACATATGCTCCCAAAACATAGTGCAAGTCCTTTGGGCTCCCAGCCCTCAGTGATGCAGCTGTTGGCCTAATTGATCAGCTGGCTAGAGACACCAAGGCTACTGATTTCATCATTGATCAAAGCCTCAAGGTTAAATGTCAAGTCACCTCTGCTATGCTCCCATATTCTGAGATTCTTAGGCATCCCAAACAGAGCATGAAGTATATGTCAGTGATGGATTATTTCAAGCCGATGTATCCTTCATAATCTCCAATGCCATCTGTCAACCATGAAGGACAGAGTGTAGGAAGTGATGTTCAAATCTCACCAGTCTCATTGTCTTCTGACAGCAGCAACTAAAGTCCCAGCAACCTCTCCCTTGATTTTCAGAGGGTGACCAAGATAGAGAGGTTTATAGCTGTATAGTATACAGTGCATCACCCTCACACTGACATTTGACACAGTGGAAGGGAAGATTCGGTTTAAAAAATGTTTTAGTTTTGAGAATTTTATTTGCTGGATGATATTTCTGATTCTGTAGATTTCACGTGTTATAAAAAGTAAATATTGTCTGGTATCAATGTGATTCTGTTGTTGCCTTAATTAAGATGTTAGTAAAAAAGGTCATAGAATTCTAGGGAATTACCAGTGGGGGGAAAAATGTTTTATGTTGTCACTAGTGAAATTCAACAAAAGTAAAGTAAGACATGTTTTCTCTAAGCAAAATAATTTTATTAGCATGGCCACAGATCTGTTAATAAGGGGTCAAATGGGTACCTTAGTTGATCCAAAAGACCAACTAGGAGGAGGCACAGCAACTTTTTATAAACTTAGAACAAAGAACAGAACAAAGTAAGTGAGAAAATAATATTATTAGTTATAGGATTGGCAGCATTATGGGGATGGAGATATATAGCTATCAATCACCCCTCTGACTTAGAGGAATGCTTGGTTGATTTATGGGGCCCACCTGCATTCTCAGGTATTGATAGTGGTCCTGGGTTAGCAGACTCACTTGTTCCTGAGAGTGAGATAAGACACCTTTTTAATGGACAAGGATAGGCTAAGATGAGACCAGGTAATTGTGGTATATGATGGTGATGGAATACTATTATGCTATGAGGAATGATGAACTGCTTGATTTCTATAAGAACTGGAAAGACCTACATGAATTGTTGTGGAGTGAAATGAGCAGTACCAGGAGAAACTCATACATAGTAACTGAAACATTGTAGAACCATCAAATGTAATGTGACTTTGCTACTAAAAGCAATACAACTAGGGGGCAGCTGGGTAGCTCAGTGGATTGAGAACCAGACCTAGAGATGGGAGGTCCTAAGTTCAAATCTGGCCTCAGACACTTCCCAGCTCTGTGACCCTGAGCAAGTCACTTGACCCCCATTGCCTAGCCCTTACCACTCTTCTGCCTTGGAACTAATACACGGTATTGACTCCAAGATAGAAAGTAAGGGTTTATTAAAAAAATTTAAAAAGCAATATAACGAACCAGGACAATTCTGAGGGACTTATGAGAAAGAACACTATCCACATCCAGAGAAAGGACTGTGGGAATAGAAATGCAGAAGAAAAACATATTATTTATCACTTGTACATATGGGCTTATAATTTGGGATTTAGGTTTTAAAAGATTACTCTAGTACAAAAATGAATAATATGGAGGTTCGGGTTAAGATGGCGGCAGAGTAAGAAGCAGCTCTTAACCTCTCCTGACCAAAACACACAAAACTTCTCAAGGGGACATAAAAACAAGTCCAAACGAACGGAGGAACCCCACAACAGGGCACAGCGTGGAAGGTACGTGGAATCGAGGCATTTCCATGCTATAAAGGGGTGAAACAGCTCTCACTAAATCGCGGGCTGAGCAACCACCCCACCCCCACCCCCTCCACACACAACACCTGTAGCTCTGAAGTCAGCTAAAAAGAAATAGAGCAAGTTTGGGGCACCCATCGAGTCATTGACAGCTCCGGGGCCTGTTCCTGAGAGCAGCAAGATTTAGGACCCCAATAAGCCAAAAAACGCACGCGAAATCTGAGCGCGGGAGCAGAGAGTGGACGCAGGGCGCAGAGCGCGGGCTGAGAGCGCAGGCACTGCGGAGGCGTGGGTGGAGGCAGACACAGCCAGGAACTAAAGCCTGAGTGGGGGAACCAGTGTGGACGGATATACGACTGTGGAAGCAGAGCCCTGAGACTTGTAAAGGAACCTCCCGCAGAGGATCAAGCAAGGGGATCCACCAGGGGGCTTGACCTTGGAAAAAACCAGAACTCAGACCTCAGGAGCCAATAGACCGGGGACAGACACTGAGCGTGAGGATAAACCTGAGAAGCTGCTGGGCTAATGATGGCTACCCAGTCTCAGGAAGCTCAGAAGAGAAAGAATAACAACAAGAAAAAGAAGTCTTTAACACTCGACAACTTTTACACAGAGAAAATCCAGACAACCGAGCAAACAGAGGAGGAAAACAAACAAGCATCCGGACCCTCCTCAAATAAGGAAAACTCCTCACAAACTATGGAAGAGTTCAAAACTGAGATCCTGAGGAAGATGGAAGAGATCTGGCAAGAAAATAACAGTTTAAAAGTTAAAATCTTGCAATTGGAAAGTGAGGCTCAGAAATCAAATGAACTGATAAGCAAATTGAACCAGATTGAAAAAGAAAACCAAAAGATCATAGCAGAAAACCAGTCTCTAAAGGCTAGAATTGAGCAGTTAGAAGCTAATGATCTCTCAAGACAACAAGAACAAATAAAACAAAGTCAAAAGACTGAAAAAATAGAAGGAAACATGAAATATCTCAATGAGAGAGTGACAGACCAAGAAAACCGGTCTAGAAGAGACAATTTGAGAATAATTGGTCTTCCAGAAAAACCAGAAATTAATAAAAACCTGGACTCTATACTAACAGAAATAATTCAGCAAAATTGCCCTGAAGTCCTACAACAAGAGGGCAATATAGACATTGAAAGGATTCATAGAACACCTGCGGCATTCGATCAAGAAAGGAAGACAGAAATATCATTGCAAAATTCAAGAGTTTCCAAGCAAAAGAAAAAATCTTACAAGAAGCCAGAAAGAAACAATTCAAATATCAAGGAGCACCAATCAGGATCACACAGGATCTGGCAGCCTCCACGCTAAAGGATCGCAAGGCTTGGAATACGATATTCAGAAAGGCAAGAGAACTGGGCCTGCAACCACGGATCAACTACCCATCAAAATTGACTATATATTTCCAGGGGAAAGTATGGGCATTCAACAAAATTGAAGAATTCCAGGTATTTGCACAGAAAAGACCAGGGTTAAATGGAAAGTTTGATATCCAACCACAAAAATCGAGAGAAACATGAAAAGGTAAATAAGATACAGGGGGGAAAAGAAAGAAAACTTATAATTTTTAAATTTGCCTTTTTAAGGGCCTCAGTGAGATCTAATTATCTGTATTCCTATGTAGAGAAATGTTATGTTTAATTCTCTGTAGTGAACTCTATTCACTATTATAATATTCACTATTATAGTAATCAGAAGAATAATTCACAGGGTGAGGGTGGAACACTAAATAATCTAAGATGGCATAGGGGATGGGAAAGAGGGGGTGAATAGCAGGGGACACCAAGAGAAACTTGAGTGAATAAGAAAATAG
>NC_058131.1:482062561-482138981 GCF_016433145.1 Gracilinanus agilis | reverse complement strand
GGTTGAAGGGGAAAGGGGAGCATGAATCATGTAACCATGTTAAAAATGAATATTAATAAATGTTAAAAAAAAACAAAAAAAACAAAAAAAAAATAAAAAAGAAAAATATAAAAAAAAAATGTAATCTAAATGGTTTGTGGGTTCACACTGGGTTGAAGGAGAGACAGGACCAACCAGGATAGGGAGACCAGGGTTCACTGCTGAGCTGTTAACTGTCACAGGAATGGCAGTTGGCCCAACAGTCACTCAAATCTCCTAGGCCAGGGTCTATGGAACCAGCAGGCAAAAGGTAAAAGTTTATAACAGTTTAATTGAGGGAAACAATAAAGAAGGATGGGAATAAGGGATTCTATACTTACAACCTAAGGGCAAACCACAGGGGCAAGGGAAGGACTTGACTACACTATTCTATTGACTTAAGCCAGGCAGGGCCCAAAGGAAGCAGAACTGAAGTCACAGGGAAAGCTCCTCCAAACCTGGTTCCAGCCAGGTTTGGTCAGCTCAGCTAAAGGGCCTGAGAATAGCTTTCAATTGGGATCTCACAGTAAATCCAAGGATGGTCTCAGGATGCCAGGAGCCAATTCCACCGGGACAGGTGATCCAAGGTGCCCAGGTAGGGAGAGTGAGTTTGCAATGCTGTCCACCAGATCACAAACCACTTCCCCACTTGGTGCTGCTCTGCAGGTCTGTTGTCCACTGCTGAAAGCCTCCACCTCTCAGGATCCCAGGAAATCTGGATGCAGTTTTCTCTAACTCTGAGATCTCCCAGGGTTAGCAACAGTTATGTCCCCAACCACTAATGGAGTCTCTCTCAGAGTCCAAACCCCACTCCCTGCTCCTTCATTCCATCTTGGAATCCTCCAGCCCTTCCTGCTAGGTCCAACACTAACACTAAATTAATCTTCCTCACAACAATTTCACCCTCTGTCAACTGCTATTACTATGGTGGTACTTGTTGATTTTTATGACTATGGAAGCCATTTGCTTCTCAGGGGATTCAGCTCTGCTCTGTAAAGAGAAAATTGTCTCTTTTACAAAGTTCCCAAAATTCCATTGTTCTTTTTTTCTCCCTTCTTTCTGAGTATTTTTCCATCCTCTAACTTCTTAACACACATATGGATTCCCCTTTGCTCCTTCGTATTCTTTTGATTTTCTTTGTTTTTTCTTTGATGAATTGCTTTAAATGCATTTGTCGAAACTTTGACTTCACCAAGATCTCAAGTCAAGGACCCATGACCTGAAACTTTCTATTCAAATTGTCTTCATCAGTGCAGCTGCCTCACTAATGAAATTCTGTTTCAACCCATTTCCCAGGTTAGCAAACTCCTACCTTTCCTTACTCTCCCAATCCTAGGGATAGGAAATCCCCAACTCTAAGAGTCAACAACTCATCTTCCAACCCCTGTAGTCCATTCTCTCAACCCCTCCCACCTCAATGCTATCCTTTAAATATCTCACTCCAGAATCTACTCACCCCTTTTCCTGGGCTATCTAGAATTCCAACTCCACAGTTAATAAAATTCCCCTCATTTAACGTTCCTTCTTTTTATGTTCTTTTCTTCTTCTGGCTTTCAGAGACCTGGATCCCCCTTTGAACCCAGATGAAAATGTATCCCTGGATATCTTTTAAAGTACTGACAGCATTTTCTTGCCTACCTTTTGACCATAGGTCCCAGTGGGGAGTCAGAATATTCCTTGCTCCCCAATACCATTTAAATACTGTCCATGTACCACTATTACTTGGCAATCTTTTCTTCTTTGAAATTTAGTCTACCAAATTTATCACCCAATCCAGATTCTGGTGGTTCTTCTCTACCAGTTTCCAAGACTTTCTCTTTCCTTTCTAAATGAGTTCAGTGCCTGGCTTACAGTATTTTTCTCCATTTCAGATTCTACTCCCATAATAGGAAACTTTAATATACATAGCGATGTTCCTTAAATGCCCTAATCTCTCAATTTACCTCTCATGATCTGTTTTCCACTCTAATTCATCTGTATCCAGATATGGCCATACCCTATGTCTTACCCTCACCTCAGCATGCTCTATTTCCATGCTCAAGAAATATGAAATTCTTTTATTTGATAACAATATCCTATTATTCCTTCTTTCTCTGTGCTTTACCCCTCCTAAATCTTTTCTTACTATGACCTTCAGTTTCCTTCTCTCCTTCTCAATATTTTCCCAGGCCATTACCTTTGCCCTATCTTTTTACTTTCCAGTTTTGACCCCTTTTTGAACCAGTCCCACTCTGCACTATCCTCAACTCTCAAATCACTTGCTCCCTTTTCCTACCAATGTTCATGCCTTTCCCAGCCTTGGATTACTTTCAACATCTGTATCATTCATTCCTATTCCCATGCTGCTAAACAGTGCCAAAGGAAATCATACAACTCTATTGACTGGGTCTCCTACTAATTTATGTTTTCTAATTTGATTTTGGGCATTCACTTCAGAGCAAAGAAATCTTTTCATTCTTCCCTAATTCATTTTTTTTCTCTCTTCTCCTATTTTTTTAAAGAGGGAAACAAGACCACTGTGATGTTGAGAAGGTTCTACAGCAGGAAGGGCTGAAGCTTAACATTTAGGAAGTTGAAGAAGAGAAGCATCTAATCTATTTTTTAAAATTTTATTTTGTTTTAAAACCTTATCTTCTGTCTTAGAATGTACACTAAGTATTGATTCCAAGGCAGAAGAGTAGAAAGGGCTAGGCAATTAGGATTAAGTGATTTGCCTAAGGTTACACAACTAGGAAGTATCTGATGTTGGATTTGAACCCAATACCTCCTATCTCCAGACCTGGCTCTCTATCCACTGAGCCATCTAGCTGCCCCGCCAAATTCATTTTCTAAGTGATTTCCCATAATTACTGTTCCAAATTTTTTCCTCTTAAGCATCCCCTACTTCAACTCCCTTAGCTAAGTTCTGAAACTTGTACATCAACTGAAAAAAATTGAAGTCATTTATAATGAACATCCCTCCTCTCCTAATCTCATGACATCTCTTCTCCATTTACTGATGAAAAGTTAGCCCTTCTCTTAACCATGACCTGCCTATATGTTCTATTGATCCCATCTTTCTTCTCCAGAGAAATGTCCTTATTATCATCCCTGCTCTCCAATTGTTTCTTTCTTTCTCTCTCCTCCCTCCCTCCTTCTCCTTTCCTGCTGTCTATAAAACATGCCCTAGTATCCCTATTAAAACTTCACAAAATTGTACCATCCCTTTGAGTTATTATTCTATATCTTATCTTTCTCAAATTCCTAGAAAAAGCTGCCTGCTTTTTTTGCCTCGATTTCCTTTTATTCTATTTATGATAAATGACCTCATCACTCAACTAATACTGCTCTCTAAAGTTATCAAAATTGTCACATTTAATAACTTAATAAACTTTCTCTATTTCCCTGAAACATGTAATACTTTTGTTCCCTGCCTCCTCCAATTCTCTTCCTGGTCACTCATCCTCTCTCCTTCTGGCTTTTTTTACATTTTTATGCTTCCTGACTATTGGCTTCTTATATCTGGAAGTAATTAAAAAGGAACTAATAGATAGGCAAAGGGTGATGATTAGAGAGAATAGGTGGGAATGACTGAGAGCACAATATAAGACAAGAAAAGATCAAAGGCAGTTGAAGAGAGGTCGGCCTTAGCAAGAATAGGGACCACCTTGTGTTAAAGACTGGGGGAACAGAGAAGAGACTGGGGGATAATATCAAGCAGTTTTGAGATGAAGAGAAGCTCAGTTTTCTCAGTAAAATAAAAGAAGTGAAGCTCTCAGCTGAGAGAGAGGGAATAAGGAGGGAGGAAGAGAGAGAAGAGGGGAAGTTGTAGGGGGCTTAAGGAGTGAAGAGAAGAAGGCATGGAATAGCTTCTGAGGGGGCAATATAGAGAATCAGTTAGAGAGGAGAAAAAAGACTGCCCTGCCTCACTGCAGTGATGATGGTCCTGTTGAAGTTGGATCACATGGATTTACTCAACACTTTTGTGTGCCTTTCTCCAACTTTATTCAAAAGTGGAAGTCTGATGGAAAGATAAGAGGTTATTATCAGATAAACAAATGTCAGTTTGTTATTTATTTCTTAATAAAATGAAACATTTATCCATAATAGTGAGATCCATGTAATGGCCCTTCCTATGTTTGTTTTCAGAAGAGTGAATGAGGTTGGGGGCGGCTAAGTATCTCGGTGGATTGAGAACCAGATCTAGAGCTGGGAGGTCCTGAGTTCAAATGTAGCCTCATACACTTTGTGGATTTTAAAATTAATATCCAATAACTATTATATTTTATGAATTTTTATTAATAATAAAATAACATAAAAGCTAACTTAAAAGGTATTAACCAGCCTTCTCCCAAGAGTAAAAGAGAACAAATGAGGCAGAGCCTCAGAACTTATACAAATATGACCATGCAAACATAAACAAAGGGGAAAGTATTGTAGGTAATACAGAAAGGAAGTTTGGGTAATGTAGTTTTTAGGGATTCAAGATATTTCTAAGTATACATTCCCCTCTGTGATCCTTTGGGATACCAGTCTCCCCAATGGATCATTTAAACATAACTAACTTATAACATTAACTAGAGGTAGATATAGTATTACAGTTTCTAAAGGGAAATTAAAACAACTTGAGGAGAAAAGGGAAAAAGAACAAAACCAATGATTGGTGCATTGACAAAAGGCCAATTTGGGGCAGTCCCCATTGGCATAAAAATATACATTCAAAACAAATGCTTTCAACCCCCCCCCCCCATAGTTCAATTTCACATCCCAAAGTTCAATTCTGGATCTTCTTGATGCAGTGTGTGGTCTCTGCTGGCATCTATCTTCATGGCACCTTCTCCAAACAAGTTGTTTTTTTTTTTTCTAGATTCTGGGAAATAGCAAGTTTTTTATCCTAAAATTTCCTAAATTCAAATCAAAGTTCACAATAACAAAGTCTCCCCTGAGGAAATAATAACAAACAGGGATCACTCAGGGATATATGGCTGAGTTATAAGGTATATGAATCAATTGCAAAAGAAATAAAAAACATCAAAAAATCCACATAAAAGAGAAAAAATAACTTGTGGATGAAATGACAAAGTCTTATGTCTAAGAAATCTAAGTAAAGGAAAAATAAAACTATAACAGGTCCTTGAATCAGGGCCCAATTAAAGTGATTTAAGCAATTGTGCATTTACCCATTAAGTAGCCAGGGCTACAAAAATTTTGCCACACTATGAAAGACAGAAAAGGGACTAGATTATAGCAGCAAATGGGAGCTAGAATGGCAGCTAAAGAGGTGCTTGTTAGAATGTGGTTCAGAGGAAGTCCTGTGTCTTAATATATGTTAAGAGCTGCAACCTCGAATCCCAAACAAATTCCAGTCCTCTTGTCGTGGCTCAAAATTACATCAATCCCACTGGATTGGTTGGTGTCTTTGACCTTGTTCTCGATTGGCACTATGCAGCTAGCTTTGTGCTTCTTTGGCATTATGCAGTGGCTTTTTAAATATTTTCTTCTTTTGGAATCAGACAGAATCATTAAGCAAGTTCCCATTATATTTTAAACAATGAGTGGCATTATTTCTATAGTATAAAGATTTTTGAGTATGCATTAATATTAGAACAAATGTATTTTAAAACTTATATTACTGTAAAATAAAAATGATTAATATTAACTTGGTCGTGATCCACTATGTGAATGCAAATGATTTTTACAAAATAACAGATTTATAATAATAAAACAGTAGTAGAGTAGATAAAGCACATCCAAATAAAGTACCAAATCCCCAAAATTCACAATAGCACAGTTATTGACAATAGCAAACAAACCCATTATTATATAGGATTCACATGAGTTTATGTATAAGCACTTTCTGTGTGATATTTTAAAAACCTATGAACTGATGTATACTTGTCACAAATTCAACAGAAATAGCAAATCTTTCAACCCTGGCAACTGCTGATGAAAATCTATTTGGGTCTAAAACATCACCAAGAATTTAGATTATTCTGGTGGAAGAGTAGAATAAGCTGAAGAGTCAAAACTATTAAATCATCCAGAAGCCACTTGCTACCTGGGGTATGCTCCCTCTTGGGAACCTTCTAGGGGTACTATGCCCTAGGAATACCTTTGTAGATCCTCTGGTATGAGACTGCTATATGCCTCATCCATTAAATTTTTATAAATGTGGAGGTGGGGACATATAAAAATGCTATTGCACTTCATTTCATCTACCAAATGGACCTTTTAAAAATTGAGATATTTAGCTCATTAAATTCTCCAAAGGTTGTATAAGCAACATGTGACCTCAATAGTTGAGATGACAAATCCAGGATACATAAGACTTATGGGCTTTTTTACAATTATATGTTGTTCAGCAAAATCAGAGGGAAATGGTACAGTTAAAGAATCATATAACAGAAGAGATATTAATTAGATTAATACAGATAAACTTAAAAAAATTTAAACCTTTAAGCAGTCAGCAAATACAACAATGATAAGCAGCAACAAGGTACAGGCAGTGCATTCAAAAATCCTTTTTACCAATTCCAATAGACTTTTTCACTATTCAGAGGGGAGATAAAACTCAAAGGATTAACATCAATAAACTTCCAGATCTCTTTTAAGGTTCTTTCCTTCCCCTATATAAATCAAACATTCAGATTTTGTTTGTCAGAGCTCTGAATTTCGTCATAGTGAGGGAGAATTCTGCACTGAGCATTTAAGACTTTCAAAACTTTGTCAAAATATTTCAGTTTGGCTTCTGGTTTAAACAGCCCCCTAGCTTATTGCATATTCTTTTTTTTTTTTTTCACATTTTTTTAAACCCTTAACTTTTGTGTATTGGCTCCTAGGTGGAAGTGTGGTAAGGGTGGGCAATGGGGGTCAAGTGACTTGCCCAGGGTCACACAGCTGGGAAGTGTCTGAGGCCAGATTTGAACCTAGGATCTCCTGTCTCTAGGCCTGGCTCTCAATCCACTGAGCTACCCAGCTACCTCCCCCCCCATTGCATATTTTTGAGAAGTAAATAAAGTGGGACATCTCCAATGAAAATAAAAACTCCCAGGAAAAGAATTAAGCAGATCCAAACTGTACTTTGTAACTTTACCAATTCAAACTATTGCTTCAGAGTTTCAAGCATGCTTTGAAACAGCATTATTCCTCAAAAAAAAAAAAAAAAAAAAAAAAAAAGGCTGAATGGGTTTGTTTAGAGTGTAAACACAAGGAAGCAAAATTTCTAGAGAGAAAACAATAGAGTATTTGCATAAGAGAGAACTGGCTACCCCTGGGCTTTTTGAGTCAGGAGAGAGAAGGGAAAAGCAGGCTTATTTCCTAAAACTTTGACTTCAAGTCTATTGATTTTAGGCTTTCCTTGCCCTCAAAACAAACAAACAAACAAACAAACAAACAAACAAACAAACAAACAAACAAACAAAAAGAGGTGTCCCCTTTCTGTGAAAAAATCCTAAGGTACAACTGTCTCTCAGTCAGAATGCCAGCGTCAGCTTAAGACTTTGGCTTAAAAAATGGCTAGCATAGACTAGAAAACCCATGTGAGGTGGGGGAAGGGATTGGGTGGAAAGATTTTTATACCTCACCCTCTTGAAAAAATAAAAACAGCTTGTAATGGCAGGTCTAGTTGTGGCAAGTGGACACTTCAGGCTGGGAGAGGAGAAGTGGGAAGCTGCAGCAGCAATGGGAGGCAGACCTCAGGGCTGGCGGAAAGCACGTGGGCAGGCTTGGCCAGAGAAAAAACTTACTAACGTAATTGAAAATCTCTCTTAAAAATATTTGAGGATTCTGTCACTTTGTGGTTGGACATAATGTGGATTTTAAAATTAATATCCAATAACTAACTAAGTATTATATTTTATAAATTTTTATTAATAGTAAACTAACATAAAAGCTAACTAAAAAGGTACTACTAACCAGCCCGCTCCCAAGAGCAAAAGAGAACCAAAGAGGCAGAGCCTCAGAACTTATACAAACGTGACCACACAAATATAAACAAAAGGAAAAACATTGTAGGTAATACAGAAAGGAAGTTTGGGTAATGTAGTTTTTAGGGATTCAAGATATTTCTAACTATACAACTTCCTAACCATGTGATCCTGGGTAAGTCACTTAACACTCTCCTCCTCCAAGACCCCACCTAGCCCTTACTGTGCTTCTGATTTGGAATCAATATACAGTATTAAATCTAAGACAGAAGATGAGCTTCAAAAAAAAGTGAACGAAGTCATGAGATTTTAGCAGACTGAAGTAGTGGGTGTTAAGGAGTTTAAGGGGCATCAGTACGGATATTGAAATCCCCTGATATAAGTGCAGGATAAGATAGTGATTAGGACAGCTAAATGAAACAATAGAGTGCCAAGCCTCAAGTGATGAAAACTCTTTATCTTCCTGCGTTCAAATCTGGCCTCAGACACTTACTATGTGATCCTAGGCAAGTCATTTAATTGTTTGCCTCAGTTCCTCGTCTATAAAATGAACTGGAGAAGAAGACAGCAAACCATTCCAGTATCTCTGCCAAGAAAACCTCAAATGGGGTCTCGAAGAATTGAAATAACTCAACAATAAAAAGATAGTGATCCAGGCACTGACTTCCTTGAGAAAGGAGAAAGAATGACTATTGAGGGAAAACAAGATTTGTATCCACAATGCAATTTATGATAAAGTGAAATACTTTATAAAGAAACTTTAATGTACTTAAATTTTATAGTAGTAAACAGGAGATGTAATTTGCTACTCTATTATCTACATAGAGAAGGTTTGTATCGCCATATGCCTGGGAAACATTAACATATTCATACTTTGCCTTTAACTCATGTTTTATTAGTACTGAGTCAGATGGGCTCCAAATAGGCAGAAACAAAGAATATATCTCCATAAGCATCTTATTATCTAGAAATGAAATGGGAACACTTTTATTAATTCTCACAAGCTTTGGAATGACTAATAGTGACATGAATGATTATCATTATTTTACAAACAGAATGTGAAAGAGAGATTCCAGAAATGTTTTATTCAATATCAAACAGTGTCTAGGTGCTGATCAAAGGGAAGAAACCAGGTCTCCTGGCCCTGGGAATTGTTCTCTGCCCATCAAACAAGAAGAATGCTATTTAATTATATTAACAAAATTATGGTAAAATGATACTTTGGGGACAATGTTACATGAAATATGCCCTTTTTTTGGAATGATGAATGTGAAAATAGATTAGTCAGAAAAGATAATTTGCAAAATTTAAGAATCTGGGAGAGAATTTAGTTTTGAAGGACAGAGGGGCCCTGTGGTCTTCTCAGAGACCTAAATATAAGAGCTATAGGTCAGTGCAAGAGATACTTTCCATACAGGAATGGGAGTTCAATAGTCCTAGCTGATCTTATTGGAGCCTTGTTTTGAAGAATTTTTGTTCTAATCAAACTGGACTAGCCAGTATCCTGAATTGAAGATGGCATTTCTTTGGATGTGGCTAATGCAAATATTTGCTTTTCTTGACATATATATGCAATGGAACCTTTGTCTTTTCTTTCTCCCTCAATGGGGGAAGAGAAAATAAATTTTTATTGATTGAAAAAATTATTTTTAAGAAGTGTTATGATGCTATTTAATTATCCAAAATTATAGTAAAATGACACTTTTGGGACAATGTTACATGAAATATGCCTTTTTTTGGAATGATGAATGTGAAAATAGATTAGTCAGAAAAGATAACTTTTTTTACCTTCATGATAAGAAGAATCATTCAAATAGTAGTTTAATAAGATATAATGAATTAAATCACAAGTATAAGCTTAGAAAAGATAATTTTGAATTGAATTAAATAATGTATGTAAAACATTTAAGCTTTGCACTATTCATCATTATTATTGCTATTATTATTATCATTATGAGAGAGTGTGAATTTAGTATGTGATCTTGGAGTGATAAATATGAATCGATGAGATTGAAGCATCAAAACATTCTAGAGAAGGAAATCAGCATTAAAAAAACACAGGAAAGAAAAACCAACATTGACTCAAGAGACAGTTGAGGAGAGATAATTGGGAAATAAAAAGAAATGGTTGACACTAATGACACGGAAGTGAATGTTGGTCAGTCACTAAGCATCTATTAGTGCCTACATTATGTTAAGCACTGAAGATAAAAGGAAAACCTGTCCCTGTTCTTAAGAAGTCCATAGTCTAAGGGAGGAGTTCACATAGTTAGAGGTATTTGTGCATGACTTCGTGTCTTTGTAGCCTCTGTAATAGTTGCAATCTGAAATAATTGAGGAAACAAAGGTTTGTGTTTCTGAGCATTTTGATGTCAATTGCATAACAAATCAGAACCAGGCCTGCTAGTATTGGATTCTGAATTCCAAGGAAGACAGATTTTAATGCATTAAAACGCAACACTCAACAGGATATTGAAGTAAGTGGGCTGTTACTGACTTCACTAGAATAACTGAATTTAGTACAATTAATTAAAATACACTAAATGAGGGCCCAGTAACTATATCTTAAAGTAATTACCGATCACTAACTCAGTCCTTGAAGATGGGTAAGGACTTGAGAAAGTGGATAACACCAAGATAGAGGAATGACAGTTATTCAGTTACAGTGAGTCAGCCTCCAGCCAGCTGGGGAAATAAAATGAGAACTTATATATCTTAACTGGGGTTCTTGTAGGTTAAGGAGAACAGACAGGAAACAAAAACAATGGTTTATTAAGGTAAATAATCAAGGAGATGGGAATCAGGATTCCTTAACGGGGTTAACTATGGACAGGGATCAGAGACAAGGGAAACAGTTTCTACACTGAATCTAACACGATCAAGATCCAAGCAAGATGGGATAGAGGCTCACTCCTGGATCCTTTTCCCTCTGGCAGTGGTCTCAGATGTCCCAGTAATTCCAGTAGGTGACAAACAGTGAGCTGGTACAGAAATGAAGGTCCACCTCCCAAAACGGCATACCCAAGCTCCAGCTTGCACTTGACCATAGAGTAGATGGTATCTTGGTGATGCTTTTGGGAGTTCAAAAAACAGACTTCCTCCTCAGGTACAGCCAACTGTCCCAGAGCCCTGTGTCACACACACTGCCGTATTCTAAGGCTTCACAGAATGTTCAGCTCACGCCACCCTGCTTGGAAATCTTTCTGTCTACACTTAAATCTATCTATTATCTTATTTTATAAGTCTGCCTACAACAGTATCATAAGATAGAGTCAGTGTAGTTCACTCGAATCCCACAATTTCCACACCTCCTTTACCTTATATGTTATGTGCAATAAATCTTTTGTTATGCCAAAACCCTTCCTTTAGAAGCTCTAAATCACTTCTCTTGTCTGGGATTAAACCCATTTCAGTCACATCAGGGATGAAAGCAAGGAAGAATGTCCCTAAGCTCATGAGCATGGGAAACTTTGCAGCAAATCAATGGGACTAGTGTCCTGGTTAATGATTACTTATTAATTGTCCTCTATTTACTTTATGTATTCCAATAACTCCATGGCTCTTTGTCCAGAAACTCTCAATTGGATAAGAGGGATAAAGTTGGATACTCTTCATTGTTTTGTGACTTGCTTTAATGTTTTTCTATCCATTCTGTGTTTAAAAATATAGAGGCCTGAGTGACTGATCTTAAAATCAGTGGATTCACCACAATAAAGGGATATGTGACCATAAGATCACAAATATCTCCCTAGCTCCAACAGAAATGCTTACCCTCTAGCTCTCTTAAGAGATTCCACTGGACATTTTAGAGTATTTGAAAAAAACTGTTTAATGAATCTTCTTGAGTGAGAGTGGCTGACCCCCAGTGAATCCTCAGCAATGGAAGACGATTCTTAAGATGCCTTTGTGCCCAGAAAAAAAGAACAGGTTCCCTGTTATATGATGGAACTGGAATCATGCTCCTGTTACCCAGTAAGCCTTGAGAACAGATACTCCTTTATTTAAATAAGAGTAGTACTGACTATTGTTATATTGAAACTCTGGGAGCTGAGAGTCTCACCGTTGATTGACAGGTGAAGACCGTTGGACCTCAGAATGTTCCCAGAGACCATGAGGACAGGGGAGAAAGCGGTTGGCCAGGGGCAGGTATAAATACCCTGGCAGCCCCCGACAGAGGGTTCTTTTCCTTTTCCTTTGGACCTGGGATCTGTAGACCCTGATCTATTGGGATCTGAGGCTTGCTTGGCTCAAACTTGCAAGAACTCCTGTCTGAGCTCATTGACATTTGCTCACCTGTATCCAGACCGTGAATCCTCCTATTCTTCTGTCCCCTAGATATTTAGGTATCCAAACCATCCTTAGGTATCTAGGCATCCCGGGGCCCGGGAGGGATTCTGGAAGTGGGCAGGAGAAGAAGAAGAGGGTGGAAAGGGTGGTTCCTAAGCTGAGAGACATCATACAACAGCTTGCTTGCTCTGGTTTGGCTGTGGCTAGGCTGAGCCAGAGGAGCTAATAACAAGCCAGAATCACTCACCTGCCTACAGTCCTGAAGGATTAAAATGATCAAAGTTTAATTTAGGGTTTCCTATTCCTCTTCCCATTTCCTAAATATTCCTTCCTTGCCAAATTATATAAACTCTTCAAGTACCTTCCTGGAGTAGCTGTGTCATCACTTCTCTGGGAAGGGAGCAAACACAGTTAGATAAATGTGTCCAAGGCTAATAGAGCCCAATATCTATTATTAATCAACCCCAGGTGGGACCTGGAAGGGATGCCCATTCACTGACCTGAAGGATCCTGTCTGGGCACTGTTATAAAGGAGGGAGGTGTTACAACATCTAGCTAGGTGGCAAGACTCAGGTGATCTTGCACTAGCCACATATCTGAACTACCACTACTGTCACCCAATTAAGAGTGGTAGTATCCAGTTTACCCTCTCTTATATTTATAACACTATCCAACTTAAGACAAGTTGGAGGAACCTTAAATTGGGGTTTAAAAAAAAGCATAAATAAAATGTACAAATTCTTGGACAAAATTATTTAGCCAAATTTTTTCAAAAGGATTCTTGGTACTCTCTGGATGTTCCGTTCTTTAAATGAATGAACTTACTAATTAAGTTAAATGAGTTATAGGAGAAAATAGACAGTAAAATCATACTTATGGAGACCTCAACATTGCCCTCTCAGAAATAGATAAAACTAACCATTAAATAACTAAGAATGAAATTAAGTAGATGGACAGAATTTGTAAAAAGTCAGATATGATAGAACTCTGAAGAAAATTAATGAGAATAGGAGGAAATATATTTTTTTCTTATCTGTACATAACACCTTTCCAAAACAAATAAATGGAGAAACTTAGAAACATTTAAATGCATCCTTTTCAGATCATAATGCAATAAAACTTATATTCAATTAAAGGCCATGCAAAAATCGATTTAAAATTAATTGGAATCTGGCCTCAGACATGTCCTAGCTGTGTGACCCTGGGCAAGTCACTTAACCCTCATTGCCTAGCACTTAGCATTCTTCTGCTGCATTGACTCTAAGATGGAAAATAAGGATTTTAAAAAATGAATTGGAAACTAAATAATCTAATCCTAAAGAATGAGTGAGTTAAAGAACAAATCATAGAAACAATAAATGTTCATTAAAAAGAATGATAACAACAAGACAACATGTCAAAATTTGTGAAATGTAGCCAAAGCAATTTTTAAGGGAAAACATATCTGTAATGATTATGCCAATAAAATAGAGAAAGAGCAGATCAATGAATTGGGCACACATCAAAAAACTAGAAAAAGAACACCAATTAAACACCAAAATGGAAATCCTGAAAATCAAGGGAGAGATTAATAAAATTAAAAGTTACAAAAACCCCATTAAACTAATTAAAATTAACCACTAGTTTTCTGGGAAAACAAAACAAAACAACAAGATAGATAAACCACTGATTAATTTGATTTTAAAAAAAGAAAGAAAACCAAAATACTACTATCAAAAGTTAAAAGGGTGAGTGTGAATGTACTACTGATAAAGATGAAATTAAAGCAATTACTGGGAGCAATTTGGCTTAAATATATGGTAATTAATCTGACAATCTAAGTGAAATGGACGAATGTTTACAAAAGTACAAATTGCCCAAATTAACAGAAGAGGAAACAATCGTTAAATAACTCTATCTTAGAGAAAAAAAATTGAACAAGCCATAAACATGCTCCCCAAGAAAAAATCCTCAGGACTAGAAGAATTCTCATGTTTATCACATTTCAAGAATAATTAATTCCAATATAATTTAACTATTTGGAAAAACAAGCAAAGAAGGAACCCTACAAAATTCCTTTTATAATGCAAATATGGTTCCGATATCTAAATAAGAAAAAGCAAAAACAGAGAATGAAAACTATAGACCAATTTTCTAAAAGCATATTGTTGTAAAATTTTAAAAACAAAATACTAGCAAGGAGATTACAACAATATGTCATAAAGATCTTACACTCTAACTAGGTAAGATTTTTACTAAGAAGGCAGAGCTGGTTCAGTAATAGGAAAAATCGCAGCATAATTGACCATATCAATTTTTTAAAAAATCAAATGATTGTTTCAATAAATGCAGAAAAAAGATTTTGACAAAATACAACACTCATTACTATTAAAAACATTAAGAAAGTGTAAGAATAAATGGAGCTTTCCTTAAAACGATAAGTAGTATCTAGCTAAAACCAACAGCAAGCATTATCTGTAATGAGGACGAGTAGTAGCCTTCCCAATAAGATTAGGGGTGAAACAAGAAAATCCTTTATCGCCCTACCATTCAGTATGTACTAGATATACTAACTAAAGCAATTAGATAAGAAAAAGAAATTGAAGGAATTAGAAGAGACAAAGTGAGAACACAATTATTATTCTTTGCAGATGATATGTTGATATACTTAGAGAATCTTGGAAATCAACTGAAAACTAGGTGAAATGATTAACAACTTTAGTGAAATTGCAGGATATAAAGTAAATCCACATTAATCATCAGCGTTTCTATGTATTACCAACAAAGTCCAACAGTAAGTGATAGAAAGAGAAATTCCATTTAAAATAACTGCAGATAGGGAATCCATCTGCTAAGATGAATCCAAGAATTATATGAATGCAACTGCAAAACACTTTTCACACAAATAAAGCTAAATCTAATAAGTAGAGAAATATTAAGTGCTCATTGGTAGACCAAACCAGTGTCATAAAAATGACAATCCAACCTAAATTAGTTTATTTATGCAGTCATACCAATTTAACTCCAAAAATTACTTTATGAAGTTAGAAAAAATAAGAAAATTGATTTGGAAGCATAAAAAGTCAAAATTATGAAAGGAGTTAATGAAAATTAAATGTGAAGAAGGGTGGTTTAAGAGTACTAGATTTCAAACTATACTACAAAGTGGTCATCATGAAAATAATCTGGTACTGGCTAAGAAATAGAATGATGGCTCGGTGAAATAGATTAGATACACAAATACATAGTAGTAAATGATCATCATAATCTAGTGTTTTGTAATGCCAAAGATCCAAGATTTGGGAACAAAAAAAATCACTATGACAAAAATTACTCGGGAAAAACGGAAAGCAGTTTGGTAAAAACTAGGCTTAGACTAATATCTCACACTATATACCAAGATAAGGTCAAAATGAGTACGTGATTTAGACATAAAGGTGATATCATAAGCAAATCTGGGGAGTGTGGAATATTTTATCTGTCAGATTTATGAATTAGGGAAGAATTTATGATTTAAAAAGAGAGGCTATTGGAAATTAAAATGTATAATTTTAAATAAATGAAATCTAAAAGATTTTGTACAAACAAAGCCAATGCAGCCAAGATTAGGAGAAAAGAGAAATGGGGGAAATTTTTATAGCAAGTCTCTCTGATAAAAGGCTCTATTTCTTAAGTATATAGGGTGAATGAGTAAAATTTATAAAAATTCAAGTCATTCCCCCTAACTGATAAATGGTCAAATGATATCTAAAAGCAATTTTCAGTAGAAGAAATCAAAGCTATCTATAGTGTTAAAATAAATAGGAGGCTGATCACGTAATATGAAAGGGCTTCTAAGCTTCACTTGGGCCTGACAGGCTCTATGAAGCTGAGTCTGCCAAGCTGGCTCTGGATCCTCTGGTGATGGATGGATCTAGGCTAAGTGAGAGATGAGATTGTCTGGGTGATCACCCAAAGTGCTGGTAATCCCAGGATTTATGAAGTTCAGTTTAGCCAAGCCTATGCCTTTTTAACAGTGCCCGAGCCAAGTGGCAAATGAGGAATTGTATGTGTGTTAACAACTTCTCTAGCTTCCTCTCTTGGGGTTGGGATTGCTGGCAAAGGTTGTTTTAGCTGGTGTTGATGTGCTAAATGGACAAATGCTGTTCTGACTGTGGTTTGATAAATCTCTTCCCCTAATTAGCTGTAGATGTTCACCAATTAGGAAAGGAACACCAGTCTTCTTTTGGATTAAACTACAACAGGATTTATTTGCTTATCTAAAGGGTTAGGAACAAGGAATAAGGATAGAGGTTTGGGAATGCTAAACTAATCTAATTGAATTAAAGTAATCTAAATCTATAGATGATGAGTTAATAACAGGCTGGAGATTCTTCTCCCTCTCTTAATCCCTGGCTCTACCCAGCCATGATACAAAACAAAGGACAGGGAAGGCTGATGGTGTTCTTAATAGCTGTGGTGTTGCTCTCTCTCAGCTCTATTAGTAACAGGTAGAATAACTTCCTATGGCACCCAGGTTTGGATGCTGGTGGCCTACCCTCCCTTCAACCATCCTCCTCCCAAGATTCTAAAAACTGAGACTCGGTGTGCTGTAGTCCCAGGGTATTTATAGGGGTGGTTCCAACTGTCTTTTGACCCTGGCTCAAGCCACCTGGGTACATTCCAAAGTCTTTAACTGATGATCCTCTCACTCAAGATGTTCTCCATTTTGTCCCAGAAGTTCCTTAGTACAATAGTCATATGAAAAAAAAATGTTCTAGATTACTATTGAGTAGAGAAATGCAAATTAAAACAGCTCTAAGGTACTACCTCATACCTATTAGATTGGCTAACATAATAGAAAAGGAAAATGACAAATGTTGGAGGGGATGTGGAAAAATTGGGATACTAATGCATTGTTGGAGTTGTGAACTGGTCCAGCCATTCTGGGGAACAATTTGAACCTTTGCACAAAGGGCTATAAAACTATACATGCCTTTTGACCCAGAAATTTAAGGTCTAAATCCCAAATAGATCAAAGAAAGAGGAAACTCACTTATATGTACAAAAATATTTATATCAGCTGTTTTTGTGGTGGCATAGAATTGGGAATTGAGAGTATACTCATCAATTGAGGAATGGCTGAACAAGTTATGCTATGTGATTATGATGGAATACTATTGTACTATAAGAAATTATGACCAGGATGGTTTCAGAAAAAACCCCGGGAGACTTATATAAACTGATGCAAAGTGAAGTGAGCAGAACCAGAACACTGTACATAGTAATAGTAGTGTTATATAATGATCAATTATGAAAGACTTAGCTATTCCGATCAATATCATAATCTAAGTTCCAAAGGACTTAAAATAAAAAATGATATCCATTTTCAGAAAGAGAAGTGAAGTCTGATTTCAGATTACAGCATAATTTTTCACTTTATTTTTCTTGGGATTTTTTTAGCAACATGGTTAATATGGCTATATGTTTTGCATGATTTCACATGTATAATTGATATCATATTATTTACCTTCTCATTGGGTGGGGTAATGACTGGAAGAAGAGAATTCTGACCTCACAAAATTTTTTAAATTAGATTACAAATAATTAATTTTCTAAAAAAGGAAGATGCCAGAAATATTTTTTAACCCTTATCTTCTGTCTTAGAATCAATACTAAGTATCATTTCCAAGGTAGAAGAGTGATTAAGGGCTAGGTAACTGGGGTTAAGTGACTTGCCCAGGATCACATAACTAGAAAGTGTCTGAAATCAGATTAGTACCCAGGACTTCTGGTCTTCAGCCCTGGCTCTTAATCCTCTGAACCATCCAGAGGCCCCTATAAATCTTTTGATTCTAGTTTCTCCAGAAATTTGCTCAGTTCCTTATTTTCCTTTTTATTTATCTTTGTGTTACACTTAAAACAGAGAGCTATTGAAGTCTCTTTTTTACTATCTACATTTCCTTGTAATTCAGTAAGTATTTCCTTATTAATTTGGATGCTATGTCATCAGGACATTTATTCCTGATGAGTTTGTTGTCCATGGGTCCCTTGAGCATAATCTAATTTCCTTGTTTGCCCTTTTTATGTTTTGAATGTTTTTGCTTTGTCAGATAGCATAACTTGACTCCTGTTTTTTTGGACTCATTTAATGTATAGCAATTTTTGCCCCACATCTTCAGTTTTATTTTAACAGTTTTTGTTTTAACTGTCTTTTAAATATGTATTTCTTATAAGCTACAGATTATAGGGTTAAAAACATTTTTAATCCAACCTGTCACTCTTTTCCCATTTATTGGATTAATTCATTCATATTCAAAGTTATGAGAGTTAGGTATATATTTTTCTCCATCTGTCTCTACTATTAGAATTTTCCCAGGTTTTTTCCCCCTTCTGTTATAAACAATGTACTACATTTCTTCAGTTTCTTTAGATTTTTTTCTTTTTTAAGGTGGCTCTATTCTGACTGGCTCTCTTCCTTTCACTACTAATCTCCCTTCCAATTTATTACCTTTTTCCCTTTGGGATCTTGTTTATTAGTCTTTCCTACTTTTATCTGGCTTTTTAATTCTTCATCTTTTCCCTCCCCTCTCAGTTAGTCAAATAGATTCCTCTTTTCTCTCTTCCCTTTTAATTAGTCCCATTGATTAGTGTTTTTTTTATTTCATTTTTGTATTTCTTTCCAGAGAAGGTTTCTCCCATATTTGTCATTATCCATCCTCTCTTTAATACCCTTACAACTATTTTGTCTCTACTTATTCTCTGTAATACTCATGCTATCAAAACTTCTGAGATATCTATTCTGGGCTCTCCTTTCTAGGAATTTCTGCCACTGTCTTATAGAACTTGTTCTGCAGAGTCCCATTTGCCATTATGCCTCATTCCCAGAAAAATGCCAGTTTTAAAGAAACCCCAGCATTGTGTCTTAGAATAGACACTAAGTATCAGTTCTATGTAAGTGGAAGAGGTTCCTTTTTTCCCTGTTTGTTTCCCTGTTTGTTTACCTTTACGTGAATTGTATATAAGTTTTAGGACTGCCTCTCTAGCTCTCTCTTCCATGTCAGTGGGGTTTGGTGAGCACTCCCTGTGTTCTCTAGCTCTCTGGTTAAATATTAATAAATCTTTATAAATATTATACTTTGAAGATATCAAATTTTAATTTTAAAATCTACAGTTCCAAGGCAGAAGAGTGGTAATGGCTAGGAAATTGGGGTTAAGTGACTTGTCCAGGATCACACAGCTAGGAAGAGTCTGAGGATACATTTGAAGCTAGGACCTCCTATTTCTCGACCTGGCTCTCTACTTGACCCCCCCCCCCACCCCATATCAAGATTTTAAATTGAACACTTTAGAATTTGGATTCATATTGCATTTAGTAAATTAATCAAGGAGAAATTGATTTCAGTTGAATAGTAGGAATGAAAATCATGAGAAATGACATTTTTTTTCTAGGAGTTTAAATAAAGAAAGGACAAAAGATAGAGAGTGATCTCTTCAGAGATAATAGAGGCAAGTGAAGTTGTTGTTTTTTTCGTTATTTTTAAATGGTGAAGATGTGAGCATATTTGTAGCCCCAAGGAAGGAGCCAGTGGATTGATAATTATGTGGAGTGAAGGGATGATTGAATAAATAATAATGCTAATAAATAGCATTTATAGAGCACTTTAAAGTTTGTAAAGTGCATTACATATTTCATTTTATATGATACTAATAACAATTCTGTGAGGTGGATGTGATTACTAGCTCCATTTTATAGCAGAGGAAACCAATGCTATTAGCAATTAAATTATCTACTAGGGGTCCGAGGCGAGGCAGAATTTGACTCTAGGTCTTCCCATTTAGAGTCCCAAAGAGTCAGACATACCTGAAATGCCTCAGCAGCAATAACAAACTCCTTCATCCCAAGGCCAGTGCTCCTTCTTCTTCCTCTTCATGCTTCTCCTTTTCCTTCTTATACTACTTAAATTCTACCATTGATCCAAGCATTTATAGAGCACTTTTGACTGGGTGCCAGGCAATTAGATGCTATAGACTATAGACTACACCAAGTCCTCTTGTTTCATTCATTTTTGTTTTCAGTTCTGTCTGACTCTTCATGACGCCATTTGGGGTTTTCTTGGCAAAGATACTGGAGTGGTTCTCCATGTCCTTCTCCAGTTCATTTTTAACAGATGAGGAAACTGAGGCAAACAGCTTTAAGTGACTTGCCCACACATACCTAGTAAGGGAATGAGGTCAGGTTTGAACTCAGGTCTTCCTGAATCCAGGTCTGGTGTTCTAGCTACTACACTGCTTACATGCCCTGGGATTTCTACTGGTATGTGAAGTAGGCAGGAAGATGCTGTATTGTGCTCAGAGGCTTTGTGTGATACAATAAAGAGAACAGACTTGGAAATCAGTGGAACTGGGTTCAAAGTCTGACTTTCAACCTATGTGACTTTGGGTAGATTGTTTTATCTGTGAAGGAAACAAAAAAAGCAATTATTAAGGACCCACTATGCCAAACACTATGTTAAGAACTTTTCAAATCTCTCCTTTGATCAAAACAGCAATTGCTGAGAGGTTGGTCCTATTTTGATCCCTATTTTATGGTTGAGGAAACTGAGGCAGTCAGAGGTTAAGTGACTTACCCAAGGTCACATAATAAATATCTGAGGCAAGATCTGAATTCAGGTCTTCCTGACTCCAGGCCAAGAACTCTATCGACTGCATCACCTAGCTGCATGGAGGGTATTTGTGAGGAAAGCTTGAAAAGACCTGGTCAGGCTGTCATAAATCATATTCTATAGCATTCCCAATCATTTTAGTCATGCAGTTAACTGAAAGGGGCAAAGAATACTTGATTCTACTGTGATTCTTTGTTGAACTAAAACATTTAATTTGCCACAGAAAAATGCAAATGTATAGGCTCTCTTCCAAAAAGGTGTCTCCTGTGCATATATTAAAATTATACAAGAAATGAGAGGGGGACTTAATCCTTTTTGCCTCAGTTTCCTCATCTGTCAAATAAGCTGGAAAAAGAAATGGCAAACCACTCCAGTGTCTTTGACAAGAAAACTCCAAATGAGGTCACAAAGAGTTGGACATGACTGAAAATGACTGAACATCAATAACAAGAACAATAAGAAGAGATGAGAAAACATAAATGAATTTGATTTTACACCACGGAAGACAGCTTCCACATCACTGAGGTCAGAGATCTATCAGTCAATGAATCAACTTGCATTGATTTTACAGACCCCTTAAACCTCCCTTTTCTTACTGTCTAATGGGGCCTCCTCCATCTTGTACTTGTGTCGGTGATTCTTCTAAAAAAAGAACTTATGCAGGACTCTAGAGTTATCCATATTAAATTTTATCTTTCTAGTTTTAGTCCATCATTCTTATATTGAGATAAATGAAACTTTCTTCACACACACAAAAAAAATAGCTGAGATCAGAATCAGATTGGAGGGCAAAAAGGGCTTCTCCATGGAGGTGGAATCCACTATAGGATTAGGAGATTTAAAATTTAAAAGTCTTGAAAGTTCATCTCTCCCAATCCAATATTTTACAAATATGGAAGCTGAAATTCAGAGAGATTAAATGATTTGTGCCCAATATCCCACAGTCTTTCCAGTTACTCTATTTTTTTTTATAAATGAATAAAAGTAAGGTTTTGTTCCTGAGAAGCGTCCTTCACTCTACATCTTATATTTTCTAACCAGTTAAAGTCTTGCTAAAAGATATTAAAACATCAAGATTAAAAAAAAGATTAAAAGATTTAAAACATCAAGAGAAACTTTGACAGAAAAACGAAGTCATAAAAAACCAATGATTCTTGGAGATGAGTATATGAAAATATCCCTCTAACTCTGCCCTAATGAAGCCTTAGTACTTGTATGTTATAAAATGCCTCAGGACTTCTTAATTTCCTGAGATATGAGGGACATGGTTCCCCATGGATTGCTGTGGTTAAAATTATTCAAGATATTATAGAGTAAAAAGTTCTAATATACTAAAAAGGGCTAGCAGGTTTCTTGCAGTGAGCCAAGCCTGGATAAAAGTCATGATTTTGCCCTGCCCATCTCAGTATGGCACTGGACACCAGCACAATTGTTTTGGCTCACCCAACTCATAAAATCTCAATTCCTCCATAGAATTCATGGTTGGGAATTCAATTTCCAGTCTATCCAGTTTTCCATGATGGAAGACTTTCCATTAGAATATCCTAGAAATATGAGGAACAAGAAGGAGGGGGAGAGGAGAAGGAGGAAGAGAAACAGGAAAAGGAGAAACCAGAGAAGAAACATGTTTAAATACTTTATATAGAAATAGATTATCTATAGATTGATCAATCAATTAATCTATCCATTTAAACAGTCATAAGCACCTATACAAACTCTCTATTTGGCAGCTGGTTGGTGCAGTGGATAAAACACTGGGCTTGGAGTCAGGAAGACCTGAGTTAAAAATCCAACCTCAGTCACTTACTAGCTGTGTAACCTGGCTAAATTACATAAAAAAAAAATCTCTGTTTGCTTTTAATCCACTGGAGAGGGAATGGGAGATCATTTCAATATCTTTGCCAAGAAAACCTCATAGATAGTATTGTCATGCTGTGGTCCATGGGATCACAAAGAGTCAGACATCACTGAACAACATTTTGTACACACACATGACATATACATATATATATATTATTTTTTGTAATTTTAAAAAAATTATTTTATTTTTATTTAATTATTATTATTAGAGATTTAGAGCACTTTCTCATGTGCTTATTGATAGTTTTGATTTCTTTATCTGAAAATTGCCTATTCATGTCCCTTGCTCATTTATCAATTGGGGAATGGCTTTATTTTTTGGACAATTGATTTAACTCCTTATAGATTTGAGTAATTAGACTTTGTCAGAGGTTTTTGTTATAAATATTTTCCCCCAATTTTTGCTTCCCTTCTAATTTTGGTTGCATTGGTTTTGTTTGTACAAAACCTTTTTAATTTAATATTATCAAAATTATTTATTTTAGATTTTATAATTTTTTCTAACTCTTGCTTGGTCTTAAAAATCTTTCCTTTCCTGAAGATCTGACAAGTATACTATTCTGTGTTCACCTAATTTACTTATAATTTCCTTCTTTATATTCAAGTCATTTACCCATTCTGAGTTTATCTTGGTGTAGGGTGTGAGATATTGATCTAAACCTAATCTCTCCCATACTGTTTTCCAATTTTCCAAGCAGTTTTTGTCAAATAGTGGATTTTTTTGTCCCAAAAGCTGGGATCTTTGGGTTTCATAAGTATATATGTACATATATGTTCATATACATACATATATGTACACATATATACATATACATATATATATATATACACATGTACATATATACGTGTGTGTGTATTATTAAGTAGTAGTAGTAGTAGTAGTAGCACATAACTTGGAGTAAGGAAAACTTGGAATTAAATTCTGCCTTAGATCTTTGGCAGATCATTAATCTTTTTTTAAATCCTTTACCTTCAATTTAGAATCAGTACTGCATATTGGTTCCAAGGCTGAAGAATGGTAAGGGCTAGGCAATGGGGGTTAAGTGACTTGCCCAGGGTCACCCAGCTAGGAAATGTTGGAGGTTATATTGAAAACCAAGACATTCTTGTCTCTGGATCTGGCTTCCAATCCACTTAGCCACCTAGCTGCCCCCTAATCTTCTTTCAATTTCAGTTTCCTTATCTATAAAATGGGTATCATAATCATGCATACTTCACTGAGTTATTAGTATCATACAAAATAAAACGTATAAAGCATTTTATAAACCTATGTAAATGTTCCCTATTGGCATTATTATTTATTCAATCACACCCTTATTCCCCCTAATTTTTAATCTACCCTCTCCTTCTCTGCTATGAAGAAACATGGTTTAAAAAAATATTTCCCTTGACCTTTTTGTCCCTACCAGTTATCGTTTTATATCTCTCATTCCTTTCTTCGATAAATTCCCAGAAAGAATCATCTTCAATGCTTTCGTCCACTTTCTCAAGTGCCAGTCACTTCTCTTCCCATTGTAATCTGACTTCTATTCCCTGCCAACCCAATTGAAATCAGCCTCTCCAAGGTCACCGGTATTCACTTCACTGCTAAAACCGAAGGAATTTTCTCAGTCTTCAATCTTCTCTGCAGCTCACTCCCTCTCCTAAATACTCTCTCCTCCCTTTATCTTCATGATACAGTTCTCCCCTGGGTGTCAACCTAACTCTTTCCATGGACCCCTTGCTACGTTTGGTGGTTCCCTATGTCTCTGCCATAGACTCTCTTCCATTCTCTTTGGGTTCAGTTTCTAGCTCTACTCAGATCCTTCTAAAATCTGCCTATTTAGACCTTGTTTTCCTGATTTGCCTTCACAAAGAGTCAGTCACTTAATCAATACTCATGTACTTTTCCGTGATTGCTTGCTCTGTTCCATTCCCTGTTATAATGCTGTAGCATTCTAGCTATCTTGTCCTTGGTTAAATCTTTACTTTGTTTCTGGTTTTGGCTGCTTTTGATAGACTTTTGACCTCTCTGATCAAAAGACTTCTCTAAAAACTGTCCAAGGATTTAATGATAGGCGTTCCCACCAATCATACTTAACAATACACAGAAACATGCCCCAAATGGTTTATTATATGTTTAGAGCTTAACTCCATGCCATAAAAAAACCAATGGGTTCTGAGCTGGAGTTTCAGCCAACTTCTGTAGGTTTTAGTTATGTAGGCAGGATGGATGCAATGGAATTTTACAGAGGTTAGAAGTGGAAGGTAATGATTTATACGTCAAAGAACAGATAGCAAATATAAAATAACAATTTGACCAAGAAACACTGGGGATATAGTTGAAATATGCAGAGTAATCATTAACACCAGATATATAACTAGTTACTGACATGCTCATCTTAAGTAAATTGAGGTAGTAAAGCTGAGCTAGACATTCTCTTATCTCTTATTAACCAATAAAACATCAGATCTATGGTTTTATGTCTCCTTTTGACTTAGCAGATGCTAACTGCTTCTCCTAAGTAAATAGTATAGAAATTAAGCCAAAAAAACCTACCTTAGTACCATATGTGTTAAAAAAAAAAAATTCTTGCTTTGGCTTCAAACTTCCCGAACTTGAGATTTTGGAATATTCCCTTGTGGTACCCTTTTTCTTCCCCTAAACTCACATCTTAGTGCTGATTTCTGTTCCTCTGAATTACAAGTTGTCCTCTGACTTGGAGGAATCAGATCCAGACCAGAACTTATTGTCTACCCTAAGCACACAATCATTAAAAAAAAGACAACTTTCTTCTTCTGTCTTAGAATTGATACTGTGAACTGGTTCTTAGGCAGAAGAATAGTAAAGGCTAGATAATTGGGGTTAAGTGACTTGACCAGGGTCACACAGTTAGAAAGAGTTTGAGGTCAGATCTGAACCCAGGACTTCTTGTCTCTAGGCTTGGCTCTCAATCCACTAAGCCAACTAGCTACCCCCATAACCATTTTTCATTATGGTAAATGTCCTGTAAATGCAATTAGGTGCTTTTTGTTTATCTTTGCCTTTCAACCACCTGCCAGTGGTCACTTATAGTATCTCTTTTTGATGGTACTACAGAGTGGGCCCTTGAATATTAAGCATTTGCCTGGGATTGGCAGCTATTTTACCTCAGTATAGTCTTCAAATTCTGCTTTCAGTGATTTCAGTTATCTGAAGTCAAACAATTGAATTGTTTTTCTTTTGTTTCCCTTCATGGTAGAGGGAAAAGTAATGGCATAGAAAAGGTATTTTTAATTGAAAAAAATAATAAATCAAACTTTTTTTTTAAAGGAAAGGATGGGGGGCAGCTGGGTAGCTCAGTGGATTGAGAGCCAGGCCTAGAGATGGGAGGTCCTAGGTTCAAGTCTGGCCTCAGACACTTCCTAGCTATGTGACCCTGGGCAAGTCACTTGACCCCCATTGCCTACCTTTACCACTCTTTTGCCTTGGACCCAATACACAGTATTGACTCCAAGATGGAAGGTAAAGGTTTTAAAATAAATAAATAAATAAATAAATAGGTAGATAGATAGATAGAGAGAGAGAGAGAGAGAGATAGAGAGATAGAGAGATAAGCAAGCAAGCAAACAAACAAACAAATAAATAAATGAAAGAAAGGATGTGAATAAATTGGAACAGTTTCTAAAAAAAGTAATGAGGCAAATGGATTGGGAAATTGGTATTTGAGTAAAGAATTTCAAGGACTGAATCATTTCAGTCTTCAGAGAAGCCTGTGTGGTGACCTTTTGTGGACCAAGCCTAGGTGAAGGGTTCATATGTAAGGTATCTTTATTAAATATTTGCCAAGCCCATGGTAGACTGAACAAGAAGAATCAGACCCTAAGGTAAGAAGGACTCTATAGTTATAGGTGTGGCTAGAAAAGAACAGGGAGGAATTTCCCTGGAACCCAAGACCTCTGTTGGAATCCTGCTTCTTCCACTTTGCCTCAGATAAGTGAAACTGGCCTGGTAATTATAAGTAATAGAACAGAAATTTGAGCAGAGATCATCTGACTTCAAATCATTCTGATCATTCTGCCACTTGAATGATGGAGGAGAAAAGGACGGGGTAGAAAGAAACAGAAAGAAACCTCAAACTGAAGAACAGAGGATGAGTATGAAAGAATCTAACTCTAAATGAATTGTAGTCAAGTGAGACAGAGAACCTGGGCCATTGAATAGAGAAAGCAAGGAAGCAAATGGCGTGTGGTCTGAAGCATTGAATAACAGAGATAGAGTAGAGATGTATCAGAATTGAGGAGTAGGAGAACCAAAACCATGCCGGTAGTAGGGAGAAGTTCAAGAAGAGTATAGGACCGGGAGGGAGGAGCCACAATGGGAATGAGTAGCGAGAAGATGATACTTAAAAACAGAGGAAGAAAAACCACTGAAGAGGTTTGGGTGAGGGATAGAGAGCTAAAAGAATAAAGGTCATTCTAGGTCGGTGGAGAAAGTGTAATTAGGGAAGTGGGGGCGGGCTATGGTGGGGGATCATTATACCACGAGGTTAAACACATGTAATCCAGATGTGAAAAATTACTAAAGAAAGAATAACTTCCTATCTTTATTCTGTAACACTTTAAGACTTTCAAAATGCTTTCTTCATAACACTTGAGTGAGGCCGATAGTCAAGTCTTATTTAAATTTAAAGAAGAAACCCAATTTAAAGAGGAAGAGTTTGAGACCTAAGGAATAACAAGTCAATTTTGTGGTAACATTCTTTTTTTTTTTTTAAACCCTTACCTTCCGTCTTGAAGTCAATACTGCTCCAAGGCAGAAGAATGGTAAGAGCTAGGCAATGGGGGTTAAGTGACTTACCCAGGGTCACACAACTGGGAAGTGTTTGAGGCCAGATTTGAACCCAGGACCTGACTCTAGGCCTGACTCTCAATCCACTGAGCTATTCAGCTGCCTCTCTATTAAGAATTAACATTCTTAATAAATGTTGAAGGTCCATTTTAAACCCAAGTGTTTTAACTATAAGTCCAGCACTTTCTCCACTCTGCCACCCTTCTAATGAGAAAGGCTTAGGAAACAGAATAAAATTAGGAAGCCTCCAAAAGTGAAATGGTAGAAAAGGGTCCTTATTGTCATAAGTGATCTATAAATACTGAAATCTCTGTGAAGAATTCATGACATATTGGGAAGAGGAGGAGGAGGAGAAAAACAAAGATAAGGATGAGAATGTAAAAGAAAAAAAGAGTTGAAGAAAAGGAAAGGAAGAGAGAAGTAAAAAAAAAAATAAAGAAGAATTGAAGGAGGAAGAGTAGGAGAAGAGCTACTTTTAACAGTTTTATCTTCGTGTTGTAATGGATACAGTACTGGTCTTGGAGTTAGGAAAACCTGGAGTCAAATCTTTCCTCAAATACTGAATTTCTGTTAACCTCAGTTTACTCATCTATAAAATGGTGATAATGATCACACTTACATCACAGAGTTATTATAAGTATCACATGAAATGAAATAAGTAAAGCACTTTACAAACTTTAAAGTGCTATATCTGTTAGTTATTAACATTATTAGTTATTCAATGATCTTCTCACTCTCCCTAATTTACAACCCATTGACATATTCCTTGCTGCCTTTAAACATGCTCACATTTTCCTCATCATTAAAAAAAACCTTCTACTTTTCTCTATTATCTTTGCCAAAGATCATCCTGCATTTTTCATTCCTTCCTCAGATAAACTCCTAATAAAAGTTATTTATACTCCTTTCCTCAGTTTTCTCATATGTAAACCATTCTCACTTTGTTGTCATCTTATTTCCATTCCTTAACACTCAATTGAAATCAGCCTCTCCAAGGTTGTCAGTGTTCACTTCATTGATAAAACCAAAGGATTTTTCACAGTGGTTTTTTTTAAGATTCAATTTTTAATTTATTTTTAATTTTTTTCTTAATTCTTTTTTAATATTTTATTTTTTTAGAAAAATGTTCCATGGTTACATGATTCTTGTTTTTACTTTCCCCTTCACTCCCCTTCACCTCCCCCCATATCCAACACACATTTCCACTGGTTTTAACATGTGTGATCAATCAAGAATTATTTATATATTATTGATAGTTGCATTGGTGTGGTCGTTTAGTGTCTACATACCCAACCATGCCCGCATCAACCCATGTGTTCAAGCGGTTGTTTGACTTCTGTGTTTCCACTCTTGCAGTTCTTCCTCTGAATGTGGGTAGCATTCTTTTCCATAAATCGCTCAGAATTGTCCTGGGTCATTGCATTGCTGCTAGTACAGCAGTCCATTACATTTGATTTTACCACAGTGTATCAGTCTCTGTATACAATGTTCTTCTGGCTCTGCTCCTTTCACTCTGCATTAATTCCTCAAGGTCTTTCCAGTTCACATGGAATTCCTCCAGTTTATTATTCCTTTGAGCACAATAGTATTCCATCACCAACATATACCACAATTTGTTTAGGCATTCCCCAATTGAAGGGCATCCATTTGTTTTCCAGTTTTTTGCCACCACAAAAAGCACAGGTATAAATATTTTCATACAAGTCTATTTATCTATGATCTTTTTGGGGTACAAACCCAGCAATGGTATGGTGGGATCAAAGGGCAGGCAGTTTTTTAGAGCTCTTTGGGCATAGTTCCAAATTGCCATCCAGAATGGTTGGATCAGTTCACAACTCCACCAGCAATGCATTAATGTCCCAATTTTGACACATCCCCTCCAACATTCATTACTCTCCCCTTCTCTCATTTTAGCCAATCTGCTAGGTGTGAGGTGGTACCTCAGGATTGTTTTCATTTGCATTTCTCTTATTATTATTATTAGAGGTTTAGACCACTTTCTCATGTGCTTATTCATACTTTTGATTTCTTTATCTGAAAATTGCCTATTCATGTCCCTTGCCCATTTATCAATTGGGGAATGGCTTTACTTTTTGGACAATTGATTTAGCTCCTTGTATATTTGAGTAATTAGACCTCTGTCAGAGTTTTTTGTTATACAGATTTTTTTCCCACTTTGTTGTTTCCCTTCTGATCTTGGTTGCATTGTTTTTGTTTGTACAAAACCTTTTTAATTTAATATAATAAAAATTATTTATTTTAAATTTTGTAATTTTTTCTAAATTTTGCTTGGTTTTAAAATTTTCCCTTTCCCATGGATCTGACAGGTATACTATTCTATGTTCACCTAATTTTCTTATAGTTTCCTTCTTTATATTCAAGTCATTTACCCTTTTTGAATTTATCTTGGTTTAGAGTGTGAGATGTTGATCTAAGCCTCATCTCTCCCATATTGTTTTCCAATTTTCCCAACAGTTTTTGTCAAATAGTGGATTTTTGTCCCAAAAGTTGGGCTCTTTGGGTTTATCATACACTGTCTTGCTGACGTCACTTACCCCAAGTCTATTCCACTGATCATCCCATCTGTCTCTTAGCCAGTACCATATCGTTTTGATGACCACTGCTTTATAGGATAGTTTAAGATCTGGTACTGCTAGGCCCCCTTCCTTCACATTTTTTTTCATTATTTCCCTTGATATTCTTGATCTTTTGTTCTTCCAAATGAACTTTGTCATAGTTTTTTGTAATTCATTAAAAATTTTTTTGGTAGTTTGATAGGTATGGCAAAAAATAGGTATATTAATTTGGATAGAATGGTCATTTTTATTATGTTAGCTCATCCTACCCATGAGCAATAAATGTTTTTCCAGTTGTTTAGATCTAGTTTTAATTGTTTGGAGAGTGTTTTGTAGTTGTTTTCATATAATTCCTGTGTTTGTTTTGGTAGATAGATTCCTAAGTATTTTATATTGTCTAGGGTGATTTTAAATGGTGTTTCTCTTTCTACCTCTTGCTGCTGTGGTGTATTGGAAATATATAGAAATTATGATGATTTATGTGCATTTATTTTGTATCCTGCAACTTTGCTAAAGTTATTGATTATTTCTATTAGCTTTTTAGTTGATTCTCTAGGATTTTTTAAGCAGACCATCATATCATCTGCAAAGAGTGATAGCTTAGTCTCCTCACTACCTATTTTAATACCTTCAATTTCTTTTTCTTCTCTAATTGCTACTGCTAGTGTTTCTAGTAAAATGTTAAATAATAGAGGTGACATTGGGCATCCTTGTTTCACTCCTGATCTTATTGGGAAGGCTTCTAATTTATCCCCATTGCATATGATGCTTATTGTTGGTTTTAGATATATACTGTTTATTATTTTTAGGAAAGGTCCTTCTATTCCTATACTTTCCAGTGTTTTCAGTAGGAATGGATGTTATATTTTGTCAAAGGCTTTTTCAGTGTCTATTGAGATAATCATGTGGTTTTTGTTGGTTTCCTTGTTGATATGGTCAATTATGTGAATGGTTTTCCTGATGTTGAAACATCCTTGCATTCCTGGCATAAATCCCACCTGATCATAATGAATAACCCTTGTGATCACTTGCTGGAGTCTTTTTGCTAGTATTCTGTTTAAGGTTTTTGCATCTATGTTCATTAAGGAGATTCTTCTGTAGTTTTCTTTCTCTGTTTTTGATCTACCTGGCTTTGGGATCAGTACCATATTTGTATTATAAGAGGAATTTGTTAGAACTCCTTCTTTGCTTATTCTGTTAAATAGTTTGTATAGTATTGGAATTAGTTGTTCTTTGAAGGTTTGATAGAATTCACTTGTGAATCCATCTGGCCCTGGGGATTTTTTCTTAGGGAGTTCTTTAATGGCTTATTCAATTTCTTTTTCTGATATGGGATTATTTAAGCATTCTATTTCTTCTACTGTTAATCTAGGCAATTTATATTTTTGTAAATATTCATCCATCTCACCTAGATTGCTATATTTATTACCCTATAATTATGCAAAATAGTTTTTAATGATTGCCTTGATTTCCTCTTCATTAGAGGTGAGGTCTCCATTTTCATCTTTGATACTGGTGGTTTGGTTTTTTCTTTCCTTTTTTAAATTAGATTGACCAGTTCTTTGTCAATTTTGTTTGTTTTTTCAAAGTACCAGTTTCTAGTCTTATTTATTATTTCAATAGTTCTCTTATTTTCAATTTTATTGATTTCCCCTTTAATTTTTGTAATCTCTAATTGGGTTTTTAGCTGGGGATTTGTAATTTGTTCTCTTTCTAGTTTTTTAATTTGCATGCCCAGTTCATTGATCTTTGCCCTCTCTAATTTGTTAAATATGCACTCAAGGATATAAATTTCCCCCTGAGTACTGCCTTAGCTGCATCCCACAGAGTTTGGTAAGATGTCTCATCATTGTTATTCTCTTCAATGAAATTATTGATTGTTTCTATGATTTCTTCTTTAACTAACTGATTTTGGAGAATCATATTATTATTTAATTTCCAATTAGTTTTTGGTTTGCCTGTCCATGTGCCCTTACTAATTATTATTTTTATTGCATTATGATCTGAGAAGGTTACATTTATTATTTCTGCTCTTTTGCATTTGTTTGTGATGTTTCTATGCCCTATTATATATCTTTGTGAATATACCATGTGCAGCTGAAAAGAAGGTGTATTCCTTCTTGTCCCTATTTATTTTTCACCACATATCTATTGAATCTAATTTTTCTAGGATTTCATTCACCTCTCTCATCTCTTTCTTATTTATTTTTTGGTTTGATTTATCTAGATCTGAAAGAGGAATATTTAGATCTCCCATTAGTATGGTTTTACTATCTATTTCCTTCTTGAGTTCAGCCAGTTTCTCCTTTAGGAATTTGGATGCTATACCATTTGGTGCATACATGTTGAGTACTGTTATTTCCTCATTGTCTATACTGCCTTTTATCAGGATGTAATTACCTTCCCTGTCTCTTTGAATCATATCTATTTTTACTTTGGCTTTGTCAGAAATCATAATCGCCACTCCTGCCTTTTTTTCCCTCATTTGAAGCCCCAAAGATTTTGCTCCAGCCCTTGACCTTAAACCTGTGTATGTCCACCTACCTCATATGTGGTTCTTGTAGACAACATATAGTAGGATTTTGGTTTCTAATCCACTCTGCTATTTGCCTCCATTTTATGGGGGAGTTCATCCCATTCACATTCAGAGTTATAATTATCAGTTGTGTATTCCCTAACATTTTAGTATCCTCTCCTAGTTCTAGCCCTTCTTCTTACGCTATTTCCTTTTAAGCCAGTGGTTTGTTTTAGACCAGTCCCCCTTGTCCCCTCCCTTGATCTACTTCCCTTTCCACCCCCTCCCTTATTATTTCCCTCTTTTTATTTTTTAAGGCCTAATGAATTCCCTCCCCCCTCTCCTCCCCTCCCTTTTTTGACCTCCCCACTCCCCTGCTCCCCTTGTTTAATCCCTTCTGACTTTCTCAGTAGGGTTAGATAGAATTCTATATACCAAAGGATATAGCTACTCTTCCCTCTCAGGATTAATTCCATTGAGAGTAAGGTTTAAATAGTACCTCTTAATGCTCTCTTCCTCTCCTTATAATAGTATTCATCCCCTCCCCTTTCTATGCTCTCTTTGTATGGTATAGAATATCCTATTTTTCTTATTCATTCAGGTTTCTCTTGGTGTCATCTACTATTCACCCCCCTCTTTTTTTCCCCACCCCCATGTCATCTTAGACCATTTAGTGCTCCAACCTCTCCTTAGAAGAATAATCCTTCTAATTACTATAATAGTGAATACAGTTTTTGAAAATTACACATAACATTTCTCCATATAGGAATACAAATAATTTGATTGTATTAAAGCCCTTAAAGAGGCAAATTTAAAAATAAGAGTTTTCTTTCTTTCCCCTCTGTTTCTTATTTACCTTTTCATGTTTCTCTTGGTTTTTGTGTTTCGATATCGAACTTTCCAGTTAGTCCTGGTCCTTTCTGTGCAAATACTTGGAAATCTTTGATCTTGTTGAATGCCCATACTTTTCCCTGGAAGTATATAGTGATAAATATGAAAAATGATAAAGGCTTGTATAAATATATAAATTAGTATTTTAATTAAAGCCACGCTGATAGATAAAATTATTAGACCATGCGCTTGTAAGCATTCAAAACTACCGCCTCCATTACTACCTCCTGTTTCCTCGCCAAGAGAGCCTACTGGCAAAGAGGCCACTCCCTCCTAACCCCAGAGATTATATCCCTTCTCTGTGTCGACGTAGGCCTCCCCAATGCCCAAAGACCCGGAAACGGAAACCAGTTGGACCATGTTGGATCACGGGAAATGTAGTTTTGATACATTTCCCATGTCTATAGAAATATATACACTTATAGAATGCATTTTCCAAATTTCACTTTTACAATAGTCAGTTTTGATGGGTAGTTGATCCTTGGTTGTAGACCCAGTTCTCTTGCCTTGCTGAATATCATATTCCAACCCTTGTGGTCTTTTAGTGTGGAGGCTGCCAGATCCTGTATGATCCTGATTGGTGCTCCTTGATGTCTGAATTGTCTCTTTCTGGCTTCTTGTAATATTTCTTCTTTTACTTGGAAGCTCTTGAATTTGGCTATTATATTCCTGGGGATTGTCTTTTCAGGGTTTAGTGTAGAGGGTGATCTATGGATTCTTTCAATGTCTATATTGCCCTCTTGTTGTAGAACTTCAGGGCAATTTTGCTGAATAATTTCTTTTAGCATGGAGTCCAAATTTCTATTAATTTCTGCTTTTTCAGGAAGACCAATGATACTCAAATTGTCTCTTCTAGACCAGTTTTCTTGGTCTATGATCTTCTCATTGAGATATTTCATGTTTCCTTCTATTTTGTCAGTCTTTTGACTTTGCTTTATTAATTCTTGTTGTCTTGTGAGATCATTGGCTTCTAATTGCCCAATTCTAGCCTTTAGAGACTGGTTTTTGGTTAAAATCTTTTGGTTTTCCTTTTCAGTCTGGTCTACCTAATTCTTTAAGGCTTCCAGCTGGTCATTTCTGGTCTTCAATTTGCCTATCAATTCATTTGATTTCTGATCCTCACTTTCTAATTGCGAAATTCTACCTTTTAAACTGTTATTTTCTTGCCAGATCTCTTCCATCTTTCTCATGATCTCAGATTTGAACTCTTCAAGATCTTGTGACTCATTTTCATTTTTTTGGAAAAGGTTTGGATGTCTTTAATTGTTTGTCCTCCTCTGTTTTCTGGTTTTTTTCTCTGCAGAAGTTATCAAGTGTTAGAGTTATTTTCTTTGTCTTCTTGTTTATTTCTTGGGCTTTGCTTGGCATCATTGTATTTTATCTGCCAGAAGTCTGAGTAAGGCAATCTGATTCTCTTTGTATGGAGTTAGGGAGCAGTTTTTGCCTGAGGCTGCTTTGTGAGTCTCCTGGTTTCTCTGGGTACCCTTCCTAGGATCTCTGGTCTAGCTGTTTTCAAGGCCAAGCCCCCGTGATCCTAGCCAGCTGCCCAGAGCCCACGCTTGTTCCACCACCTGAGGTTTTCCCCCTGAGTCTGAGCTCGCTGCTTGCTGCTGCTACCTCTCTCAGCCCCATTCCCATGTCGAAGGTCTGAGTTTTCCAGCCACCTGGGGTTTCATGTCTTGCTGCTTTCAGGGGCAAGCTCCTAGTGGTGCCAGTTAGCTGCCAAGGATCTAGATTTTGTGACCCTGCTCGCTCTAACTCTGGAGTGCAGCCTCTGCCTCTGGTACTGTGGGTGGGGGAGGGGTGATCTTCTCATGTTTTGATGGGAGCTATTTCCCCCCTTATAGTGTGGAAGTGCCCAAATCCCATGTACCTTTGATATTGTGCCCTATGGTGGGGTCCCTTCTTTCATCTGGATTTTGTTTTATTGTCCTTTGGAGGTATGCTATATCTCTTTGTAAGGAGAGAAAGTTGCTCTGCCTCTACTCTGCCACCATCTTAACCAGGAAGGTTGATTTTTCATAATCTTTAACCTTCTTGACTCTCTACTCTTTATAATGCCAGTGGACACTCTCTCTCCTATAAATAGTTTTTTTTCCTCTTTGTCTTCATGATATGTACTTCCTGGATATGTACTGATTATTTGAGAATCTGATCAATGCAATGATCAAGTATGATTCCAGAGGACCAATGACAAAGTATGCTACTCACCTCTTGACACAGGTAATGCATTCAGAGAATAGATGAACACATATTTTTTGACATGGCCAATGTGGGGATTTATTTTACTTGACTATGCATATTTGTCAGGATGGATTTGTTTTTCTTTTTCTTCCTCTCAGGGTAGAAAATGAAAGGTATAGAAAATAATTTTTTTAATTGAAAAAAATAAAACTTTTTTTTAAAGTAAAGGATGTGAATAAATTGGAATAGTTTCAAAGAAAAGTGAAGCAAATGGATTGGGAAATTGATATTTGGGGAAAGAATTTCAGAGTCTGAATTATTTCAGAGAATTATGTGTGGTGACCTTTTGTGGACCAAGACTGGGTGAAGGATTTATATGCAAGGTATCTTTATCAAATGTTCTCCAAGGAAAACTGAACAAGAAGGATCAGACCTAAAATAAGAAGGACTCTATAGTGATAGGTAAGGGTGGAACAGAACAAAAAGAAATTGATCTGAAATACAAGACTTCTTTTGGGATCCTGGTTCTTCCATTTACTCTCCCTCAGATAAGTAAAGTTGGCCTGATATAAGTAATAGAACAGAAATTTGAAGAGACCATCTGACTTCAAATCATTTTGATCATTCTGCTCCTCTATTGTGGGAGGAAAAAAGGACATGGTAGAAAGGAACAGAAATATACCACAAACTGAGGATCAGAGAGAATCAAAGACTCAACTCTGAATGAATTATAGTCCAATGAAATAGTCCAAAGACTGGGCCAGTGAATAGAGAAATCAAGGAAGCAATGGTGCTTTTCTGTGGTATGAAGCATTACATAATAGAAATAGGGTAGAGATGTGTCAAATTTGAGGAGAAGGGGAACTGAAACCAGGAGGATACTGGGGAGAAGTTCAGGAGTAGTACAAGTCTGGAAGGGAGAAGTCATAATGGAAATGAGTAGGGGGAGAGTGATTCTTAAAAACAGAGGAAGAAAAACTATTGAAGAAATTTAGTTAGAGGGCAATGTGAAGATAAGATTACCTCTCCCCTTGCCTCCTTTTAAATTTAATCAACCAAAAGCCAGACATCCCTACTTAATGTGAAGTAGGGGAGGTTCACAAACCACTTACTAAAGTGGTTTACATCTCCAGAAACAACTGAATGCCCCCCTGGGCAGTGTTAAGCAAATTTAAAGATTGCAATTGGTCCCCTTAAAGTGGAGAAAGGGACAGGAAGGGACTAAAAAAAGGTCTTTAAAAAGGGCCTAAACTTCCTGTGAGAAGGTCTTCTTTGTGAAGTCTTTAAGCTCTTGAAGGATCTTGGACTGGGATGGCATCATGGAGGTACTGACTTGGGTGAGTAAAAAATGGATTCCTTTCCTGGCTTCTGGAGAAGTTAGTTTCTGGAGAGGCCTCCCCATCTTGGAGAAGGCTAAATGGGTGGTACACTTGTTATATTCACCACCAGACCCTCTGGCTGAGGGCTAATTAGCCCTACCTGGATTGAACCAGGGGCCGGAGCAAATATTTTGTGTGTTAGGTTAGATATCTTACTCTACCCTCTTTCACATTTCCCTACTTTCACTCTTCCTCTCTTTTTGTGAATAAATCTGCTAAAAAGCCATTTTGACTTGAACTGTATTAATTATTTTTTAATTGACCACATTCTCCTATATTTAGTCCAACTGTAAATTTAATCCTTTAATTGGATAATAGATGGCACACACAGGGTCCTCTGATGGTATGAGGAGCTGAAGCTGAGTGAGTGTGAATCCCTAAGTGGAGCACTCAAGTTGTGGTGGTGAACACTAAGGACCCCACAGAAATATTTGTGAATAAACTAATATGCCCTGCTTATATAACAGTGTCCAAGGCGTAAGTGATCAATAGACTGTGGGTTAGATCACACAGCTCCTTTGACTGCTTATCCTGGCTCCAAATTGATGGATAACTCTAGTGATTGTGGCTTAACTTTAGTTTGAGTAATCCTCTTCCTTCAGATACCCAAGGATATGTTTGATGATCCTTGGGGTAAAAATGACATCCATCTAAGTAAGTTTCAAGATTTAATGATAACAGACTTAGGGAAAGGGAAATAGGAACTGAAGGAAGGAAGTATAATGGGAATTCTTGGCTAAAGCTACAGACAATCAGATGATATCCAATTGAAGGTAGTCAGGGTTTGAGATTGGCAGTTGAGGTTTGTCTCTCTCAGTTACAACCTGGCCAGGCCAGGCTGCTTAGCCTGAACCAGGTTGTTTGATGGCATTTATATTGCTTATTTTCTGATAATTAATTAATTAGGATATATAGTATAAGGTCACACAGAAGATGAGGGCATAGTAGTGATCAGAGCGGGATGCAGGTTTCCTAAATTGATTTGGCCTACCCAAATCCCAACCAAACCTCCCACCAAAATCCCTTCTCCAAATTGAGAGAGCTTTTGGTCCAAAATCCTGCTATTTGTAGTCAGCCAATAACTGACTTTTGCCCTTGCTGGCTCAGGCCAGGCTTGGTTGATTCTAAGTTCCAAACTGCCAAATGTCAATCATTCTGCTCTCCATTTTGCATAGCAGAAATGATATCACAATCCCTTCAACAGATAAGTAAAAGAATAAAAACTATTGCAGGCTGGTGGAGAAAGGGCAATTGGGGAAGTGGAGTTGGGATGGGATGGTAGGTCATTATACAAGATGTTGAACTTAAGTGAATCAGAAGTTGGAAATGATGACTAATGAAAAGAATAACTTCCTATATTCTATAGTACATTAAGATTTATAAAATGCTTTCCTCATAACAGCTGGGTGTTGTAAGTAATCAAATGTTATGATCCCCAATTTAAAGAGGAAGACTCTGAGGTCTAAAGTATAATGAAACAGTTTCATAGTAACATTACTAATAAATATTGGAGTTCAATTTTGAACCCAGGTATTTTAACCTCAAATTCAGCACTCTCTCCGCTCTGCCACCCTTCTTATGAGAAAGGTGAATAGGTTTAGGAAACTGAAGAGTTCTAGCAGAAACTGTAAGTTTCCTATAAATCCAAGACCCATTGCTTCAGCTTAGAGGAGTCAACAGGTTTAAGAAATGGAAATGACAAGATAGCCACTGAAAAAAATAGAGGTCAAACTTCTAAGAGTGATAAAAATATAGTTTTTCAATCTGAAAAATTATTCTATTAACTCCTTCATTTTGTATGGCTTCTGTTTATGTGTAAAATAATTATCCAATTACACATGGAATCATAGTTTTAGAACTGGAAGAGGCTTTAGAAATCACCTATCCCAAAGGCTTAAGGTAAGAATATAAAGAAACTGAGGTTGAAACAGATAAAATAACTTACCCCAAATTATAAAAGTTAAAATGTTAGAACCAGGTTTTGAATTCAGATCATCCAATTCCCAGAAATCCTTTGTGCTCTCCAAACTTTACTACATTGCTTGCCAGCACAATATATATTCCTTTTATGAACTTCATATACCAATAGAGCCCCTGTCCATTACTGCTTGTACCCAATAATGAATACTTCTTAAATACTGAGATCTATGTCTGAATTTAACAAATAGTGGAAGAAGGAGAAGAATAATGAAAAGGAGAATAATAAAGAGAGGAAGAAGGAGAAGGAGATAGAAGAGAAGTGGTGCTTATAATGATTGCATCTTGGTGGTTTAATGAATAGATGCAAATTTGATCAATAATTTCAAATTTTAAAAGGCAATAGAAATGTTAGCTATTAGCATTATTATTTATTCCATCATCCTCTCACTCTCCCTAAATTTCAGTCCTGTGGCTCCTTCCTTGCTATCTACAAACATGCCCGCATTTTCTCCATCATGAAAAAAACCTGAAATAGTTTCAAAGAAAAGAAAAGTAAATGGAATGGAAAACAGGTATTGAGGGAAAGAATTTCAAAGACTGGGATTTGAAATCTTGTCTTTCTGATGCACCATCCTCTTTGTCATTTAGCTGCAGATGACTTCTACATCTACCAATCCATCCCTTGTATTCTTGATGCTCCTTCATGAAGAGATGATGATTTTAGCTGAAATCATATCCTATGATTTCATGACTATGATTACTTGATTTGTTCCACTCCTTGTTAAATGATACTAGTAGGCCAGATATTTTGTTCTCGATTTGATATTAACTTTGTTTTCGTTGTTCTTGGCCAACTTTGACCCTTCTGGTAATGTATGTCTTCCTGGCTTTGATTTCAGACTTCATGAACCTGAGACTTAGGAACATTCCCTTGTGGTAACCCTCCCCCTCCTTTAAACTGGCCTGTTCCTCTGAATTATGACCTTGTGTGGTCCTCTGGCTTGTAGGAAAGATCCCTACTTGACCTTCTTTACTACCCTGAGCAAGTGATCCAGTCATTTTACATCTGATAGCTTTCTCTTTGTAAATGAAATTAGTTACTTTGCACTTGTTCTTGTCTCTCAACTGCCATCCAATGGTCACTCACAGGATCTCACCCTAATGGCATTGCATGCTGATGCTAAGCACTTGTCTAGAATTGGCAGCTATTCGGCCTCAGTGTGAGCTTTTTTTAGGGTGCTGGGTCTAGTTTTCACCATAATTCTTGGGGATTTGAAACTTAGAACAACTTGAGAATTCTGATCAAAACAGTGATCAGATATTACACAATACTGATGATAAGACACTTCATGGTATAAATTAATACATAGATTTTACTGAACTTATCCAACATGCAGTTTTGTTTTGTCTAACTATATATTTGTTATTAGGTAGCAAGGTGGCTCAGTGGATAGAGCCCTATTCCCTGGTATCAGGAAGACCTGAGTTCAAACCTTGTCTCAAATACTTACTAGCTGTGTGACCCTGGGCAAGTAACTGTTTGCCTTAATCCATTGGAGAAGGACATGGCTAATCACTCCAGTACTTTTGCCAAGAAAACTCCGTGGACAGTATTGGCATGTTTGGTCCATAGGGTCATGAAGAGTTGAACATAACTGAATAACAATAAAATGCATATTTCTTACAGTGGTTTTGGTATTCTTTTTTCTCATAGGATAGAAAAGTGGGAGGTATGGAAAATGGTTATTGTTAAATGAAATAAGCAAAAACATTGAATATTTTTGAAAGAAAGGCTGTGAAGAAACAAATAATTTCAAAGAACAATGTAAATGGAATGGAAAATGGGTATTGGGGGAAAGTATTTCAAGAATTGGATCATTTAACCTAAAGAAGACCATTTGGTAGCTTGCTTAATGTACAAACCCATATGAAGAGTTTCCATGCAGGGTATTTTATCAAATATTAACCAGTCAGAATTCAACTTATAAAAGAAAGAAAATCCATTGGAACATAGTTGTAGATCAGGAAGGCACAGGACAAAGGACTTGATTTGAAATCTAAGACCTCACTTGGAATCCTGATTCTACTATTTATTCAATCACAATTAGGTGGTTCAGGGAATAGAGTAAAAGAAATCAGGAGTCAAGATCTGGGTTCAAATTCTGCCTTGGACATTTACTATCTGAGTGACTCTTGACAATTCTGTGATTCTGGCTGCCTTAATTTCCTCAACTGCAAAATGGTAATCATAACAGCACTTTCCTTCCAGGGATGATGTGAAGATCAAAATGGGTCAGTTTTTGTAAAGTGCCTAGCACAGAGGAGGCACTTAATAAATGTATGTTTCATTCCCTCTTCCCTATTTATCCGCAAGCAAATCCCTCTGGGTCTCAGTTTCCTCATCTATGATTTGTAGAGGTTGGACTAGGTGACCTTTAAGGTCCAACCTACCTCTGCATCTATGATCTCTTTCCTGAGCTCTTGTCCCATGTCTTCAGTTGCCTCCTGGACATCTCTAGCTAGATGTTTCACAGGCATTTCAAACACATGAATGCAAGCCTAAGGGGTCAAAGGACCTGAGATTGAATCCTGACTTTATCATGTTTTGGCCCAATGCCATGATGATGTTATCGAACCTTCTAGGCTTCAATTAGCTCATATGCAAAATGAAATGGATTAGATTACCTCTGAGCTCTCTTTTTTCTCCCTCTAAATCAATAATACTACTAATACCTCTTTTTCTTCAACTGATTATTTTCCTTACTCATATTTACTAGCATCTTGATGATTCTTGGATCTTTGGAAGCATGGTGATCACCCCAATTTGCTATACCCTATGGATGGTTCTGAGAACCAATTAGTTCAGATACAAGTAAGAAAAGATACCAGAGGGGGCAGCGAGGTGGCTCAATGGACTGAGAGCTAGATCTAAAGGAAGAAGATTCTGGGTTCAAATCTGATCTTAGACACTTCCTAACTATGTGACCCTGGGCAAGTCACTTAACCCCCATTGCCAACCCTTGCCACTTCCTTGGAACCAATACGCAATATTGAGCCTAATATGCAAGGTCAAAAAAAAAAGTAGGAAAACATATCAGATACTGCTTTAGTATCTTACATGTATTCTGAGTACAGTATCTTGGCATATACACTAGAAGGAAGAGTGAGATTCGGACCTGAAGTGTATAAGGAAAAATATTAATTTAGGATAGTGAAGGTAGAGGTCCATTTTCATATATATACATTCTTAGTTCTTAAGCTACTGTCCTACTCCTAAATTGGCAAAATATTTTGCCCAATAGGAGGCTGCACGGAGGCCTAATTCATTGAAAATAAACTTCCCTACGGAAAAACATATGAAGGAAGGAGGCCTGGCTTTACCAGATATTAAAGTAAAATCAAGTAGTAATCATCAAACAATCTGGTACTAACTAAGAAACAGCGGTGGATCAATGGAATAGATTAGGGAAACACATGGCAATTAATGTCCATAGCAACTTAGTGTTCAATAAACTCAAAGATCCGAGCTTTTGGGGAAAGAACTCACTGTTTGACAAAAACTACTGGGAACAATGGAAAGATGCATGGCAGAGATTAAGCATGAACCAATATTTTACACTATCCACCAGGATGAAGTCAAAATGAATATGTGATCTAAGAAATAAGGGTGACACCATAAACAAATTAGGGGAACATGGAAAAGTTTATCTGTCAGACTTATGGATAAAGGAAAACTTTATAACTAAATTAATCTAGAGTAGATTATGAAAAATGAAATAGATAATTTTGATTATATTAAATTAAAAAGGTTTTGTACAAATAAAACCAATGCTATCAAGATAAGAAGAGAAATGACAAATTTTGGGGAAAAATTTTATAGCAAATATTTCTGTTAAAAGCCTCATTTCTCAAATATCTAGAGAACTAAGTCAAATTTATAAAAATACAAAGCCTTCCCCAATTGAAAAATGGTTAAAGGATATGAATAGGCAGTTCTCAAAGGAGGAAATTAAAACCATCCATAGTCATATGAAAAAAAAGCTCCAAATTACTACTGATTAGAGAAATGTAAATTAAACTCTGAGATACCACCTTATACCTAACAGACTGGCTAACACGAGCAAAAGGAAAATGATAAATGTTGGAAAAGATGTGGGAAAATTGGGTCACTAATACACTGTTGGTGGAATTGTGAACTGATACGACCATTCTGGATAGCAATATGGAACTGGGTTCAAAGGACTGCAAAACTATGCATACCCTTTGACCCAAAAATAACACCAGTGGGTCTGTATTTCAAAAAGATGAGAGATAAGGGAAAAGAACTTACATGAATGAAAATATTTTTAACAGCTCTTTTTGTAGTGGTAAAGAATTGGAAACTGAGAGATAGTCCATCACTTAGAGAATGGATGAACAAGTTGTGGTATGTGGTCGTAATAGGGTACTATTATGTTCTAAGGGATGAATAGGATGAGTTCAGAAAAACCTGGAAAGACATATAACCCTAACCCTAACCACCTGGGTGGGGATGAGGGGGAAATTGGAGGGAGGGAAAAAATCTGAATTTTAAAATGTTAAAAGCAATTGTCAAAAAGTATTTCTATATGTAACAGGTAAAAAAGAAAACAAACTTCCCTGACATGGTTTAGTAAAAAGTAAACAGGTCTGAGTCAGAAAACCATAAATACTTGTTCTGCCACCAGTTAACCTCCTAACTTTGGTCAAGTCATTTAATTTCTCTAGACCTCAGTTTCCCCATATTATAAAATAAGGAGAATTGCCTTGATATCATCATGATTTTAAATGTCATGACTGCCCCCTCCTTGGTTTTATGGTTTTCTCCTCTCCCAAATTATGTTATTGATAGTGAAGAGAGACTAACTTCCTTACAAGATCTTTTATCCCAGGACACAAAAAGAAACTCCATTTCCATATGCAAAAAATAAGGGGAGACATTTATTTCTCTTCCTCCTTACTTCATGTGTTTAAATAACCATTGTTTTTATCATTATATTGATAGGGTGAGGAAAGAGAGCTACTTTAAAAAAATTGAAATACAGATCTTCAAAGATACAGATTAAAATAATTTCATATAAAAGTTTAATTGCTGTAAGTAGGTTTCATAACCTAAAAGGAAATCAAAAGAGGTTATAAACTGCCTTAGTCAAATAAACACTTCATTTGCTTGTCAAAGGAAAGCTAAGGTAGACAAGGGCAATACCAATTTAAAACAGAAGTTGTTTGTAAAATCTTATAAAGAAAGATGATAGAAAATTTTGAGTACTATCATCTTATAAAATAGTAAGATACAGAAAAGGGGAAATTACTGTAAAGAAAGCCTGGCAATTACAGACTTGGGATCTCAACTGAGATGAATAATAACAGTAGCACACATTTATATGGTGCTTTAAGGCTTACAAAACACTTCACATGTATTATTTCATTTGAATAGGAACAGGAATCTGTGGTGGACCTACTAGCCCTCCTGGTTTCAAAACTTCTGCAAGTGGTAGGAAGAATCAAAGAGTGGGAAGCGACAAAAAAAGAGAAGGGGAAAAAAAGAAAGTTTGGCAGGAGAACTAACTAATCTAGGGGTTCCTAAACTTATTGTCTACAAACTTGTTTTAAAAAAGATTTTAGTAATATTTTTTATAATTGGTTTTCTTTTGCAATCCAATGTATGTTAATTTATGCATTTAAATCTTATTCTGAGAAGGGGTCCTTAGGTTTCATTGGATTGCCAAAGGAGTCCATGGCACAAAAAGGTCAAGAACTTCTGAACTAATTGAAGTCATTCCAGGGCATTTAAAGATGAAACTGGAAGGACAATGACTTAGTCAACAAGCATTTATTAGGCATCTACTATGTGTCAGGCAATGGGAATATAAAAGATATGTGGAGGACATACTCTGAGGACACCTTCAATTACATTGTCAATTAGAGTTCAGAACTTCTTTCCTCTGGGCTCTACAATAAATGTGTAGTTCTAGGAGACCCTAGAAGGGCTAGGTGACTTTTCTAGAACTATAGCTCATTAGCCACCACTAGTGTGCTCCCATTTGGTCAGCTAAACAATTAGCTTTTACAAAATGGTATTTATTAAGGTAGAATAATAAAAAGATTTGGCACACTGACCATTCCAAACTAAGGGTACACTCATAAGAATATACAGTTTCTTTAGTGAAAAGTAGATTCAAGTTGGGTAATTCAAAGCTCCTAGAAGTTTTTTCCCCACCCCAACAAAGGGGAATCCTCATGATGTTCTCATCGGGCATGTTCTAGCTTTCTGCTGAGTTCCTCAAAGGGTCCTAAAGATGCCTTTAATTAATTAAAGTGTTTAGTTTATCCTCAGATGCAGCCACTGTTGCCAGTCATTACTATTGCACAATGTTGCTAGGATGCCAAGGAGAAGTCCAAATCCTCTATCATTCAAGATTCACTAGGCCAGGTTGGGGGAGAGGAGACAAAGGTCTCTCCTCCTCCCCCTCAAGCAATTCCTTCTCAGAGGGTCCTCTCTTTTAGGCTGCCAGATGCTAGAATCTCCTGGTTCTGAGATGACTTGCAATTTTATTCAAAACCCACAGGGTGCATGATTGGGCAAACATTTGTTTAATGCTATTGATTGCTTGATTGATTAGAGGTGTCCTCACCTCACAAAGGTATTGGGGCTAGAGTCAGTTACTTTAAGGAATATGGGGTCTGGCTCAGTCAATCTCTTACCCTTACAGATAAAACATCTTCAAAATCTGCAAAGATTTTTATGACAAACTTTTCACCAGAGAAAGCCATCACATTTGGACTATGATCACAATCTCAGATATGTTTGGAGATGATGTGGAAATAGTCACTAAAGAGAGGGATGGAAAGAATAACTGAACTACACCAATGTTTTTAGAGGAGATCCATGCTGCATGGGACATGATTTTGAAAGTATTAAGAGAGTCATTCTCAAAGTATATGAAGAAGGAGAAAACCGAGGAAGTATAGGGGGAAGAATCTCATTTTTATTACCCCCCCCAAAAGATGATTAAGAGGGCATAAGTGGGGCAGCTAGGTGGCTAAGTGGATTGAAAGCCAGGCCCAGAGATGGGAGGTCCTAAATTCTAATCCATTTTTCTGCCTTGGAACCAATACACGATATTGATTCTATGAGAGAAGGTGAGGGTTTAAAAAAAATAAAGAGAATATTAATAACTACTGAAAATATAGCTATGTTATCATCTCTTTTACATTTGAAAAAGAATAATCTTCAGATACACTGATAGCATTCTTAATGAGGCTATTGGAAAGCAACAGACAGGTTTTTACAAGTGATATTTCACAGTAGACCACATCATTCCTATCATAAAATTAACTATATAAAACATGTCAAGATTACAAGTTGCCACTGTGATTATTTTCTGCCAATCATAAAAATGCATTTACAAGGATAGAACAAAATGGCACACTGAAAGGCTCTCCTACAACATGTCTCTCATGCCTCATATCAAAATTATGCAAGATTCTTTGCAAGTTATAGTAACAGAAATTACTTTGTTCAGTGATGTTCTAGATCCGTAAGGATATTAGAAAAGGTATTAAACATGGAGACTAGCTCATCAGGTGTTTACTGTTGTATTTGGGAAGGTGCCATGAAGAGTCTGAGTTGAATGGGAATACCCTATAAATGATGAGATCTTTCCAGACCAGATAATGCCTATTAACAGTTGACATAGGTCAGCTAGGTGACATAGTGGATAGAGCTCTGGGCCTGGAGTCAGAAAGATATGAGTTCAAATCCAGTCTTTAATACTTATGAACTGTGTGACTCTGGCCAAATCACTTAACCTTGTTTCCTTCAGTTTCCTCATTTATAAAATGAGCTGGAGAGGGAAACAGCAAACCACTTCAGTATCTTTGCCAAGAAAACCCCAAATGGGGTCATGAAAAGTCAGACACAACTGAAATGACAGAACAACAACAGTTGATGTGGTCCTAATTTCCTGAAGTTCCAGAACTTTGCAGAGCCTTCTATGTGGAATCCATAACCACCCTTTTTAAGGTTGTCCATCTGCTTTTGGTATCATCTTTTCACCCAGCTCTTACCTGTGGCCTCAAGAAGCTATAGCATGTGCATTTACCACATCCCATAAAACCATCTCAGCAGATGGGCTAATTCAGGTTGAGGGTGACCAATGGACCACAAATCCAGCATTGAATTAGGGGGAAGTCTACTGCAAGCATGTGAAGACTTTCCTCATTGGAATGAGAGGATAAGCACAACTTGTTCTAATGCCTTGAAGGCAGCTGAAGTAGGTGCTGTGGAGAACCTAAAGCAAGGTCAAACATCAAAGACTCCAAAGCCATCCACTGATTCCTGGGCCATCACCAGTCATCCTGGCTTTTTGTCTTGCCACTAGACTTGGATGACTGGAAGAAAGAGTGGAATGGATAACTTTGTACAAATTTGTTTCCTGCATCCTCTTAAAGATCAATCTACTCCTGCGAAATGAAGCCAAAATCATCAAAAAAACTTTTACAAAGCCATTATCATTAAAACAATTGAATATTGGGTAAGAAATAAAGAGGTTAATCAGGGGAATAGTTTAAATATATAAGATACAGACATAAACAAGCATAATAACATAGTGTTTGAGAACAATTTGTACAGAAACAACAATATGGTAAATAATTAAAAAAGATTTTAGAAAGTCTAATCAACATAATGACCAACCATAAATTCAAAACACTCTTCCCAGGACAGAAAGCTGATGAGCTCAGAGTGAAGATTGAAGCATATTCTCTTTTTCTTTTTTTTCTATTCTGTTCTTTTCTCTTCCGTCCCTTCTCCTTTCTTTCCCTTCCCTCCTTTCCCCTTCTTTTCCCTTACCTCCTCTCCCCTCATTTCCCCTTCCTCTTCTCTCCCTTTCCTTTTTCTTTTCTTCTCTAACATAGGAATTTATTTTGCTCAACTATACATATTTGTAATAGATTTTGTTTTTCTTTTCATCACAAGGACTGCAGGCATGTGCCACCATGCTATGAACTCATGTGGTATCAGCCATACTTGCAATCTACTATGTCCCTCAGATCTTTTTCAGATAAATTTCTATCTATCCATTTGTTGTTCAGTCCTTTCAGACATGTCCAACTCTTCATGACCCCATTTGGGATTTTCTTAGCAAAGATACTGGAGTAGTTTGCCATTTCCTCTTCTAGCTCATTTTCCAGATGAGGAAACTGAGGGAAACAGGGCTAAGTGACTTTCTCAGGATCACAGAGCTAGTTAATGTCTGAAGTCGGATTTGAACTCGGATCTCCTTGCCCACTGACTGCTCTGTCCACTGCACCACCTACTCGCCCATGTATCCATACTTCCTTCATTTTATTCTTGTAAAGTTGGTGTTTTTGACCCCTCGTGAGGCTTTATATTTATTCTTATTAAATCGCATCATACTGAAGTTGATATCATGTTCTAAGTCTGACAAGATGAATGAAGGAATGAACAACTAAGTCCACTATCTTCAAATTCTAATTCTCGTAGAGCCTCCAGGAGAGAAAATTCCCAGGGAGACTTTTGAAAGTTGCAGCTGCTCTGCTTGACAACATGGTATTTATGCTTATCTGATTATCTGTAATTTAACTGTTAAGACTGAAATCACCCAGCAGCCCCGTTTCAGATTGAGGCAGTTCTTTGCTGTTTAAAGGTCAGAAAATGAAATGTGCTGATACAGATTCTTCTTTACTCCCATTGTCTGCTCCACATATACTTTTGAATCATATACATCTTTTGGTTGATTGAAAAAAGGGGCCATGTTAGGGTTATCTTCCAGTTCTGAGGTGCTGGCAAATCTTGGCCAACAGTGATATAACATAAGGAGAGGGGTGCTTGGATTGGACCTAAGATCAAGGTTCTGATACTTATTGACCATTTTACATTTCCTTTCTAAATCTTGGTTTCCTCCTCTGTAAAATGGAGGTAATTATATTTCTATTTCCTCTCCTACAGGAATGTTACAAGGTAAGTGCTTTGTAAGTTCCTTAGGCATCAGTCAATTCAACAAACATTGATTAGGGTCTATCATGTTAAAGGTTCTGTGTTTGGGGATGGGGATGGGGAATGAAACAATAATCTCTTTCCCTCAGGAACTTGCATTTGCCTTTGTTATTATTGAGGCCAAGGAAGATGATAAAAGTCCAATTCTGATTCTGTTTGGAGGTCTGAGGTGTGGAGATTTCATAGGATTATAGATGGAAGAATCACAGGCAGGGTTATCGATTTAGAATTGGGAGGAATCATACAGTTTTCTATTCCAACTCTCATTTGAGTAGAAATTGTGACCTAGCCAGTTAAAGTGACTTGTCCAAGGTCATACTAAGCAGTAGACCTGTTATTCAAACCCAATTCTTCTGACAATCCAAGGCTTTTTTACTGTCCTTCTATACGGCATCCTATCTCTACTTCCATGAGAATTCATCCTTCTGGTCCTTGAGAGCTGTGTGTGAGCTTAGTGACTATTCCATAAAAACCTTTGGAGTATTGTCCTCCAGGAGAAGGGTAAAGATTAGACCTATGATTTCATTGGCATAAGGAACAACCAGGGGAAGAAACTCCTTCTACCAATGCAAGGCAATGCCTTCTCTGCAACTTACAGTTTTTGTACAAAACCTTTTAATTTAATATAATAAAAATTATTCATTTTACATCTTGTAATGTTCTCGGTCTCTTGCTTAGTCTTAAATTCTTTCCTTCCCCGTAGATCTGACAGGTAGACTATTCCATGTTCACTTAATTTCCTTATAATATCACTGTTTAAATCATATACCCATTTTGAACTTATCTTGGTATATGTTAGGGTGTGAGATATTGATCTAAACCTAATTTCTCCCATACCGTTTTCCAATTTTCCCAGCAGTTTTTTGTCAAATAGTGAGTTCTTATCCCCAAAGCTGGGAATAAGATTGCTGAGGTCATTTATCCCTGCTCTGTTCCACTGATCCAGTGCCAGATTGTTTTGATGACCACTGCTTTATGGTACAGTTTAAGATCCAGTACTGCAAGGCCCCCATCCTTCACTTTTTTTCCCCATTAGTTCCCTTGATATTCTTGATCTTTTGGTCTTTCAGATGAATTTTGTTATTATTTTCTCTAATTCTATGCAATTTATAATCTTGAGAGCTGCCTAGACCACCAAGAGATTAAGGGATTTGCCCAGTCATATAGCTAATATGTATCAGAGGCAGGATTAGCACTCAGGATTTCTTGGCCTCCAGGCCAGCCCTCTGTTCACTCCAGAATGTTTCTTCTGTGGTATTTTTTAAAATTAAACAAATAATTTTTTAAGTATCTTAATATTTGCCTCCATGATCTACAATTATATTCTAATGCAGTGATGGGCAAACTTTTTAAAGAGGGGGCCAAAGGAAAGGAAATGCTCATCTGTCAGTCTGTTTCTAAGGCAACTCTTTCGAAGTTTCATTGTATTGTATCCTACTCATTGAATTTGTCAGATTAGGAATAATGTCTCTCAACCGGATAGAACATTTCAGGGGGCCGCATTTGGGCTGTGGACCGTAGTTTGCCCATCACTGTTCTAATGGATTCCTTTGTATTTGAAATATGATTCTTCTTATTCAGTCGTCCATAGGACTGAAGACCATTTGATTAATAGAACTTCCATAGAAATCCTTCACATAATTTCATACAGCAAATAAACCATTACATAAATGTTTTTTCGATTAAATGATTCAATCCTTGAAAGTCTTTCCCCTAATAACTATTTTTGGTTCCATTTTACATTAGTTTTCTTTGAAATGGATCTATTTTCTTCACATTCTTTCCCTAAAAAAAGATTTAAATTAAAAATTTTATTTTTCACTTAATGGAAAAAATTTTTTTCTCCTACCTCCCATCCACCCCATGAGAAAGATAAAGGGGAAAAAAACCCATTATAACAAATATGCATAGTCAAGCAAAACAAGGTGACACATTGGCCAAGTCCAGCTAAACATATCTGTCAGTCTATACTTTTAATCCATCTCTTGTGTCAGGAGGTTGGATAGCATGTTTTACCAATGTGTACTATGGCATCATGTTTGATCATTGCATGGATCGGCATTCTCATTCAAAATTTCAAATCTTTTTTCTAAAGTATGGACAGGAACAGCTAGATGGCTCAGTGGATAGAGAGAGTCAAGAGGTCCTAGGTTCAAATTTGGTCTCAGATACTTCCTAGCTATGTGACCCTGGGCAAGTCACTTAACTCCCATTGTCTAGCCCTTATTGTTCTTCTGTCTTGGAACCGATACTTGATATCAATTCTAAGATAGAATGAAAGGGTATACAAATTTTAAAAATATATATATATATGACACAATTAGACCCAGCACCCTAATAAAAGGTTATACTGAGGGAACAGCTAGATGGCTCAGTGGATTGAGAGCCAAGCCTAGGTTCAAATCTGGCCTCAAATACTTCCTAGTTGTGTGACCCTGGGCCAGTCACTTAAGCTCCATTGCCTAGTCATTACCACTCTCCTGTCTTGGAACCAATATACAGTATCAGTTCTAAGATGTTAGGGAGAGGTTTAAAAAAAAAGTTACACTGAGGCAGAAAAGCTTAGCATCCAGGGGCTGATCCCATACTAATAGTTAGGGAGGGATCCTATAAGTGACCACGAGAGGGCAGTTGAGATGCAAAGACAGTTAGTTGCAAAGCAGCTGGTTGAATAGACAAAGAGAGGCAACAGCATGAAAAATGCCTGAGATCTCTTGCTCAGCTTGGGAAAGAAGATCAGAAATCGGCACCCTGAGATTTTAGTTTAGGAGAGGGAGAAGGGCACCTCGAGGGAATGTTCCTAAGACTCTGATTCAGGAAATCTAAAATCGAAGCCAGGAACACACATTAACTGAGGGGTCAAAAGTCGAATGAGAGCAGTCCAAACCAGAAACAAAGTCAGGATCAAGCCAAGGACAATATAGCTAGCACATCAGCATTATGTAAGAGGGAATGGAGCAAGCAGTCATGGAAAATTCCTTCAGTAAGATGGAAAGTGACTGCCTCTTTGTGAAGGAGAATCAAGAAGAGAAGGGATGGATAGAGGTTGATTTCAGTGTCAGCCAAAGACATGGTAGATGAACCCAAGGGAACCATAAAGAGAACAGAAGAGGGTCTGTGACAGAGCTGTCAAGGACACCCATATATAGCAATTGGCACCCAGATAAAGATCTAGCAAAGGAAACTAAGGAAATGAGTAGTTAGATACTCAGGAGAAAACTGTATCATGTACTATAACTAAATTAGAGGAACCTAGAATAAATAGTGTACCTGGAAGATCTATGGAAAAGGGAAGAATTTATGACCAAACAAGAGATAGAGAACATTATAAGATGTAAAAGGAATAATTTTGATTATATTAAGTTAAAAAATTTTTGTACAAATGGAACCCACGAGGGAAACAATAAACCGGGGGGAAATTTTATAACAAATTTCTCTGATAAAGGTCTAATTTCTCAAATTTACAGAGAACTAAGTCAAATTTATAAGAATATAAGTCAATCATCAATTGACAGATGATTAAAGGATATAAACAAGCAATTTTCAGATGAAGAAGCCAAAGCTATCAATAATCATATGGAAAAAATATCCTAAGTCACTTTTGATTAGAGAAATGCAAATCAAAACAACTCTGAGGAACCACCTCACATCTATTATATTGGTCAATATTGCAGTAAAAGAAAACAAAAGATGTTGGAGAGGTTGTGGCAAAATTGGAACACTTAAGCATTGTTGGTGGAGTTGTGAATGGATCCAACTATTCTGGAGTGCAATTTGGAACTATAAAACTGTGCATTCCCTTTCATCCTGTAATACAATTACTGGGTCTGTATACCAAAGAGATCATAGAAAAGGTAAAGGACCTATTTGTACAAAAATGTTTATAGCTACTCTTTTTGTATTGGCAAAGAATTGGAAATTGAGAGGATGCCCATCAATTGGGGAATGGCTGAACAAACTGTGATATATTTTTGTGATGGAATACTATGGTACTATAAGAAATGATAAGCAGGATGACTTCAGAAAAAAGCTGGAAAGATCTACATGAACTGATGCAAGCAAAATAAGCAGAACCAAGAACATTGTACATAGTGACAGCAATATTGTATGAAGATCAACTGTGAAAGACTTAACAACTCTCAGTAATACAATGATCCGGGACAATTCTGAAGGACTTATGACAAAGAATGCTCTCCACCTCCAGAGAAAGAACTGTTGAGGTGGATACTAATCAAAGCAAACTATCTTTCACATTAGTTTATTTATGGTTTTCTTTTGGGGTTTGGGGTTTTTAGTGACTATTTTCTTATAACAATGACCAATATGGAAGTATGTTTTGTATGATAATATATGCATAATGCAGATCAGATTGCTTAACGTCTCCATGATGGAGGAGGAAAGGGAGAGAGGGGGAGGATTTGGATCTTATAATTTTGGAAAAGGTATGTTGAAAATTGCTATTACATGTAATTGGGAAAATAAAATATCTTTGAATTTAAAAAAGAGAAAACTATCATGAAGACAAAGGAAGGAAAGAGTTTTTAGGAGAATCTGTCCAACAGTATCAAAAGCTGCCTAGAAATAAAGAAAATTGAAGACTGAGAAAAGTCTTTTGGTTTTAGAAACGAATTGAATGTTGGTGATCCTGGAGAGGCCGATTTCAATGTGATGATAGAGAATGGAATTCAGACTGGCAGTCAGATCTCCATACAGTGTAAGTGGCACATGATAAAAATGGAAGCAAAGAATATTCAAGTTTATCAAGGAAGGGTTGAGAAATATAGGATGACAGCTTGCAAGGATAAGAGAGACATATGAAAAGGTTTTTGTTTTTGTTTTGTTTTTTTAGGATGAAGAAGATCTGGAAATGCTTATTGGCAAGAAGGGAAGGAGCCAGTGGACTAAAAATTGGGAAAAACAAGGGGGAGATAGAATAAATAATAATGGTAATACTTAACATTTACATAGCACTTTAAGATTGTAAAGTACTTTACTTATTTCATATCATATGATACCTACTGTGGGAATAGGCATGACTATTGTCCCCATTTTATAAGCAAAGAAACTGAGGCTGATAGAGGTTAAGGTTAAATGTCTGAGGCACAATTTGACTACAAGTATCCTTAACTCCAGGCTAGTCCTCAATCCTCCATCCATTAAATTGAGATTGTATAGAGATTTTTTTTTGCAACAATTTTAAGCATCCTTTCTCCTCCTCTTTCTCTTTCTTTTCTTCCTTCTCTTTCTCCCTTTCATCTTTTTTCTTCACATTAGCATATTCTAATGAAAAGCCAAACTGATTGATGGCCGGACGGGAGTTTGAATCCCAAACCATCTGGATCACCTGGATTCTGTGGAGGAAATGGGTCTTCGAGATGGACCAAGACCATTCTATTGGCGGTCAACAGATGGCAGCACGAAACCATAATTTGCGTCCAGGTCCAGTTCCTTGCAAGAACTCTGCCAGCCTTTTTGTAAGGCGTTGTTCAATGTCCAACTCTCATTTCCTGGCAAAGACACTGGAATGGTTGACCATTTCCTTCTCCAGTTCATTTTACAGATGAGGAAAGCGAGGCAAACAGACTTACGTGACTTTCTCAGGTCTCATCTGAGGCCAGATTTGAGTTGGGAAGATGACTTTTCCTGACTCTAGACCCAACAATCTACCCACTGCACCACTTAACTACCCTTTTGTAAGATAGTAAAGCTTTGCGATATCATCTAAAGCAATCCAGGAGCCCTATGTACCTCATAGCTCAGGAATTTAAGACCTGAGGCATTTATATGTCTAAGTACTGAGACCTCACTATGGCAAAGCAGAAGAGGGATTCTCTTCCCCTCCCAGGGAGCCCCACTCCTCAAGGATGTGCTTATTGGCAGCAGGGAAGGAGCCAGTGGATTGAAAATTAGGAAGACTGAGGGGATGTAGAATCAATAATAATGGTAATAATTAGCATTTATTGACATGTTATGACTTCTTTTCCTTCTTAAGGTTTCTCTTGCTATTCACCTTAGTACTATTTCCCCTGGATATACAATATGAGGCATAGAGTGAAGGACCAAGTCTAAGCTCAGAGACAAAACTTTAGTTCTCATTTGTACAATAGGAAAAAAATTGGTAACTGGAAAGTCTGTGGATCGTGGACAATTAATTCAGGTTGGAAGAGATGAACTCTCAAGATCTTTAAACTCTAAATCCCATAATCCTACAGTGCAGTGGTTCCCAAACTTTTTTGGCCTCCTGCCCCCTTTCCAGAAAAAATATTACTTAGCCCCCTGGAAATTATTTTTTTAAATTTTAATAGCAATTAATAGGAAAGATAAATGCACCTGTGGCCATCACCTCCCCACTGGATGCTGCAGCACCCACTAGGGTGCGGTGGTGCCCACTTTGGGAATCACTGGTATAGTGGATGCCACCTTTATCTACTTCTTCCTTTTTGGAGAAGGTCAGTTTAGCCTGCAATCTGGTTCTGAAGCCAGCTACTCTGTGTGCATGTGTGTGTGCGTGAGTGCGTGCATGTGTATGTGTGAGTGTGTATGTATTGTATTATTGGGGTGATGGGTAAGGAAAATTTCATTTATTATTTATTTTATTCATGTATTCTTGGTGCAATTTCTCAATGCTAGAATCATGGGCTAAATATAGGAAGACAGAATTTAATATGGGGGCAGCTGGGTGGTTCGGTGGATTGGGAGCCAGGCTCAGAGAGAGGAGGTCCTGGATTCAAATATGACCTCAGATACTTCCTAGTTGTGTGACCCTAGGCAAGTCACTTAAGCCCCATTGCCTAGCCCTTACCTCTCTTCTGCCTTGGAACTGATGTTTAGTATTGATTCTAAGACAAAGGGGTAAGGGTTTTTTGGGGGGGGTTTGTTTTGTTTTAGTAATTTAATAGGGGAAAATGTAAAGTTCTACACAATTCTTTTTTAAATCACCTACATAAGTACAAGATGGAGGAGGCATGGTTCATGCAAGAAAAGATCTTGAGCTTTCAGTAGGCTGAAAGCTCAATCTGAGTCAATTCATTGATTTTGATAGATCTGGAATCTCAGTGATACAGAAACTGTTTCTTATAATGTTGGGTCAAGTTCACCTCTGCCTTCTCATCTTGTACAATTTTAATATATTCACAGGAGAAGAGAGTCTTTACAGTTGTATTTTGCTCTAAAATAAAGCATTTTGATTTGTTTTAATGATTTAAAATAAATACTTTTAAAAATAGTCAACAAAGATGTACAGTGAGATCTTGTATTCTTTGCACCTCTAGTGAGTTTTGTGACTCCAAAGATGAAGTCTAATATAGAATATCGTCAATGGAAGCCCACCTATTCTTTTTTTGTATCTTTATCATGAATATCCTCTATAGAGGACGGCTAAGTGGACAGGATTTTTAACCTAGAGTCAAGAAGACTTGGGTTCCAAACTCGCTTCACACACCAATTAGCTATGTGCACCTTGGAAAGTCACTCAACCTCCATCTGCCTCATTTTCAGCAACTATAAGATGGGTATCATAATAGCACCTACCTCCCTGGGCCATGAGGATCAAAAGTGATAATATTTGTGAAGTACTAACTCAGTACGTGGCACAGAGTTGCCCTTTCAGTCATTTTTTTGGTTGTGTCTGATGCTTTGTGACCCCATTTGTGGTTTTCTTGGTAAAGATCTTGGAGTATTTGCCATTTCCTTCTCCAGCTGATTTGACAGCTGAGGAAACCGAGGTAGAGTTAAATGACTTGCTCAAGATCACATAGCTAATAAGTGTCTGAGGCTGGATTTGAACTCAAGAAGATGAGTCTTCCTGTCTCCAGGCCTACAATTCTATCTACTGTGCCAATTAGCTGTCCCCATAGATTTTTAGTAAATACTTATGTTTTCTTTCTTCCTCAGATGTATGTATTATTCTAAAAAAAATTCTGTAGAAATTGAAAATAGGTATACAGGTCACTATTCAGGGATGTTTTCTCACTTCTTTTTCTTCTTTTCTTTGGAAATAATAATAATATTCGTGATTTCCCCTCACCCATGAATTTAGTATTCTTCTGTCTTTCAAATGAAGGCTCTTAAAAATTGATGTTTCTTAATTCCAGTTCAACTCAGCATTTATTAAAAGCTTATTTAGGCAAAAATTGTGCTAGATGTTGGGAAGATACATAATTTAGATATGATATTATCTCACCTTTCATAGAATTTGCAGTCCAGTAGAGGGATAGGAATGAATGAATGAATGAATGAATGAATGAATGAAAAAGTATTTATTAAGTACTTACTATATACAAAACACATGACATGTACAACAAAAATGCAAACAAATACATAAGGGCACAAGAAGGATGTAAAAAGTATTTAATGGGGTCATGGAGGAACATAAAAAGTTAGGGTCCCATTGCCCCTTGGGAGAATCACAGAAGTCTTCTTTGAAGAGATTATATTTGAACTAAGAAGTCAAAAGCGGGGGGCAGCTGGGTAGCTCAGTGGATTGAGAGCCAGGCCTAGAGACAGGAGGTCCCAGGTTCAAATCTGACCTCAGACACTTCCTAGCTGTGTGACCCTGGGCAAGTCATTTAACCCCCATTGCCTACCTTTACCACTCTTCTGCCTTGGAATCAATACACAGTATTGAATCCAAGACAGAAGGTAAGGGTTTAAAAAAAAACAACAAAAGAAATCAAAGGATGGGCAGAATTCAATAAGCAAATGAGGGGGAAGGGGTGTCCTCTGAATGAGGGAATAGTGGTAGCAGAAGTATAAACACCACATAGGTACTACATAGATGGAGAACCTTGAGTAATCCATTTGGGCTGTTCTGTCTAGGAGTCCATTATCATTACTTTTTAGAACTTGGCTTCCCAATAGTAAATGCAAGAACTTTGGCATGAAGCAATCTCAGAAATAGTTTTGGGACACCTAAAATGCATTTATATGGAGTACATACTGACTTGAAAATGTCTTATAAAGATTATGGTTTCCTGGGAGGAACCTGGACATGGAATCAGTGAATCTTGACTTTGCTTCTTACTGTTTGTGTGACCTTGGTACTTTAACTCCTCTGGATCTTGACTTCTTCATCTTAGCATTTGTTTTCCTGTTTTGTTTTTTTAAAGAAAAAAAAAAGATAACCTTTGATGTAAATACAATTGTCACATAAGATTTCTCAATTAAGAAGACATACAGTTGTTTCCCAGCACAATGTATAGAAAACTTTAAATTTCCTGTACAGAAAGGTCGACTCTTTATGCTTGAGCAAGTCATTCTATCATCCTTAGTATTCAACTTCCTACAGAAGGTGGAATTTTAACTGAAACTTGAAGGTAGCCAGGAGGCAGTCATGAGGAGGGAGTATATTCCAGGCAGTGAAAATATCCTTCCAAGAGAAGGGCCACAGGATTACATTCTTTGGGGAAAGTGGTGATGGGACGCCTGCTGCTAATTTTATTTTATGTTTCTGTAAAATGTGTGCTGCCCATGAAGGTGATATATATCAACACGGGCTATTTAAATGTGGTGCAGGAGGGAAGCATTAATAGACATCTCTAGAATTTTTTATTTTTACAGCACTTCCATATCTGCTAGGTGGTGCAGTGGATAGAGACTTACTGAGTTCATATCTGGCCTCAAACACTTAGCAAGGTGACTCTAGCAAGTCACTGAACCATGGTTGCCTCAGTTGCCTCATCTGTAAAATGAGCCAGAGAAGGAAATGGCAAGCCACTCCATTATCTTTGTTAAGAAAACCCCAAATGGGGTCAGGAAGAGTTGGAAATGATTGAACAATAAATTATTTGAATATATCCCTTCTCTATCCTCTACCTAACTAACTTTTCCTTATAGCAAAGATTTTAAAAAGAAGAGGAAAAGGGACAACTAAGTAGCACAATGCCAGGCCTAGAGTTGAGAGTACTTGGATTCAAATCTGGTCTTTGACACTTCCTAGATGTGTGCCCTAGGAAAGTCACAACTCTGATTGCCACTCTCCTGTCTTAGAATCAATCCCAAAGAAGCTAAGGAGGGGAGAAGAAGAAAGAAGAGGAGAAGGAGGAGGAGAAAGAAGAGGAGGAGGAGAAAGAAGAGGAGGAAGAGAATGAAGAGGAGGAGGAGGAGGAGGAGGAGAGGATGAGGAAGATGGTGGCCACCCAGAGGGTAGTACCAGCATGGAGTTGGATAACCATCCCTCAGAAAATCTTCATGGGTTTGTGAGGAAGGAAGGTCCTGGAAGACAGTAGCCTTGGTGATTGTACCTAGAGGCAGGTGTACTGCATGTCTGACAGAGAGCTTCTAGGTGAGGCATTAGAAGTAATGGTTACTGTGAAGAGGCAAGCCTATTTACCCCTCACCAGTTATAACTCTGCCTATGAATAATATAAAATTGATGCAGAGTGAAGTAAGCAGAACCAGGAGAACAATTCACATAATAAAGATAACCAACTCTGAAAGATTCAGGAGCTGTGACTAACCCAATGACTATGATTCCCAAGGACCACTGATGAACCATTTCTTGGAAGTGAGATGATGGACTCAAGATTTGGATTAAGATACACATTTCTGTACATGGTCAATATGGAAAATTATTTTATTTGACCATGCTTATTTGTTGCCAGAAATCTATTTTTCTTATTTTTCGATGAGGGTGAGAAGGTAAGTGGGAAAGAAAATAATTCTTATTCACTTAAGGAAATGACGTGAAAATGAATAAATGGAGGGAACGAATAGGTTCTAGGAACCAGAATGTAGGATTCACTACTAGATGACCATTAAAAAAAGTTTTTTAATTGATTATTTTTTCTGTTTTTACCTTGCTTAAATTTGCCTTTATATCCTTCCCATTCCCTTCCAGAGCCAAAGGCTTTTTAAACCCCTACTTTCTGTCAGTAACAGCTCTAAGATAAAAGGACAAGGGCTAAGCAATGGGGGTTAAAAGACTTGCCCAGAATTATCTAGCTAAGAAATGTCTGAGGCTTGATATGAACCCAGGACCTCCTATCTCCAAGTCTGGTATAGTGTGCCACTTAGCTGCCCCTCACCAATTTTTTTAAAAAGAGAAAGACAAATAAAAAGGTAAGCAAAACTAGTCAGTATATCCAAAAAAGCAAATCTGATCATAGATGCCATGTCCTATACCTGTGATGGTGAACCTTTTAGCAATCAAGTGCCCAAACTGCAACCCTCACACCACATGTGAGTTGCCCCTTTACCCCAGACAGGGGAGGAAGGAAGTGCTTCCATTGGGTTGCTGGGCAGAGGGGCGGGTGATGTGAGAAATGTGCAGGTGCAGTGGAGAGGGGGAGGGGAGCAGCCCCCTCTGGTACACATGCGATAGGTTCACCAACACAGTCCTAGTCCCATGGACTCCATCTCTATAAAGGAGTTGAGGGAAGTATGTCCTCTTAACGGTTTTTTTTTCCCAGACCAAACTTATTGTTTATAATCTTGCAATATTCATTTTGATAATTTTATGGTTATTCTTTACATTTACATTATTGTAGTTGCTGGGTCTGAGCACAGATCAACTAGATGGTGTAATGGATAGAGCACCAGGTCTGGCGTCAGAAAGACCTGAGTTCAAATCCAACCTCAGATACTTACTAGCTGCATTATCTGGTCAAGTCACTTAAGCTTGTTTGCCTCAGTTTCTCATCTGTAAAATGATAAAAATGGGCTGGAGAAGTAAATGGCAAACCATTCCAGTATCTTTGCCAAGAAAACTCCAAATGGGATCACGAAGAATCAGATATGACTCAACAACAACAAAAGTTGTTAGGTGATATCATTTTCCTGGCTCTGCTTACTTTACTCTTCATTAGTTTATGCAAACTTTTCTATACTTCTCTGTGTTCTTCATATTTGTCCCTTTTTATAACACTGTAATATTCCATTGCATTTATGCACCATGATTCTTTTTAGCCTATCGCCAATTAATACCATTTAAAAATATTTAGTCCGTTTTATTTATTTATTGAGTGAAGTTTTACTGGTGTTTTTTGTTTTAATATAACAATCCTTTCCCCATATATTGGCCTAAATCCCTATAATCTAACTTTCCCTTATAGTAAAGAAAAATGTTAAGCAAAACTAGCTGGCTCAGTGATTACATCTAACAGCACATGCTCCATCCTGCGCTCATACAGAAAGGAGCCCAAAGGATGTGTTTTGTTATTTGTCCTCCAAGACTAACATTGCATTGTTGCAATTAATATGAACGTGGCTGCCTTTTGGTATTATTTTCATTTACATTACAGTCATCCTTGTGCATACTTCTGGTTCCTGGTTCCACTTCACTTTTCATTAACTTATATAAGTCTATGCTAGTGCCTCTGATTCCATACAGTCTTAGTTTCTTTACAAACCAAGGATATTCATCTACCACCATGTCTCACAATCCGTTTGGGCATTCCCAAGAACATTTACTTTATTTCCATGTTGTTGCTACCATAAAAAGTGTTGCTACGAATATTTTGGTATTGGTATCACCATTCTTTTTTGATCTCCTTGTTGTACATGTCCAGTAATGGATAGACATACTTCCTGAATAGCAACGATATTTCTTTTTGTAGATTACTGTGATGAACATCTATTTCAGGACACTAACCCCCATCAATATGTTAGATTGCCCAGACTGAGAAAAATTGTTCCTTTCCTTCATCCTTAGTTTTGCTTAGTCTTTCTTTAAAAAAAAAAAAAGAGAAGATATTCTGTCTATGGAAAGCTATTCTGTTTATTGGAAAGCATTTGATGTGCCAAAACAAAATGTACCAATAAACCTTATCAGAAAAGGATGGAAAACCCAACCCATATTCTCTGGGACATATTCTAAATAGTAACTCAGGAAAAGCTTTCTAACAATTAGAGCTACCAAAAGTAAGATGGACTTCCTTGGCAGTTTTTGCGGGGTTGTGTTTTGTTTTTTTGATGGGGTGAGTTGTTTCCTTTTTTAAGGAAAGACTTTTGCTGGTCCATGACTGAGCCTAAGTAGTTTTTCTCTGAAAGAACTATGGAAAGATTAGAAACTTTCAACCAAAAAAAAAAAAAAAAAAAAAAAAAAAAAAAAAAGAATGTAACCCACTAGGTCCAGTCATGGACAAACTACAGCTCTCAGGCCAGATGCAGCCCCCTGTTCTATCTGGCTGCAGACATTATTCCTAATCTGACAAATACAATGAGTAGGATACAATACAATGAAACTTGGAAAGAGTTGCCTTAGAAACAGACTGACAGATGAGCATTTCCTTTCCTTTAGTCCCCTCTTTAAAAAGTTTGCCCATCACTGCACTAGTCTATAAAAATAATTATAGTGATGATATAGTGCCAGGCACTATGCTAAATGCTTTATAATTGTTATCTAGTTTGATCTTCATAACAGTCCTGGGAAGTGCTCTTATTATCCCCACTTTACAGATGAGGAAACTGAGGAAGACAAAAGTAATTTTCCCAATGTCACATAGCTAGTAAGTGTCTGAGGTTGGATTTAAGTTCAAGGTCCTGACTGCAGGTCCAGAGCTCTATCCACTGTGCCACCTAGCTACCTCCTTTAGGAAAGAGCTAGTACTCCAACTGAGGTCTCTAGCTAAAGCCAGAAACTAGGAGCAAACTTTAAAAACTTCACCACCAAATACCTAACCAATCAACAGACACTTCTTAAATATTTACTATATGCCAGGAACCATACCAGATGCTAGGAATATAAAGACAAGAAAAAAACTGCCCCTGCCCTTATGGTGCTTATATTTTAATACAGAAGACAACTATTTATGTGTATGTTTATATACACACCCATATATATGTGTATATGTATATTTATGCATATAGATATTCACGTAGAATAAATTTAAAAGAAATATAAAAGTTTAGGGAAGAAGGCCAGGGTGGGTTGAAACCAGCTCATACAGGCTCTGGAGAGCTAAGTGTTAAATTTTAAGCATGAACATTTACACTTTGGAAATTAGTGAAAAACCACAGGGATTTAATTTATTGTTTTGTTAATTATCTAGACCTAAGAAAGTGATGGTGAAAATTTTATTAATATAGATTAAAGCTAAAAAGAATATTTGGTATCAAATGGGAAATTACTGAATAAGTTATGGTATATGAATGTGACGGAATGCTATTATTGTACTATAAGAAATGACGAGGGATAGTTTCAGAAGAACCTGAGAAAACTTCTATGAACTGATGCAAAGTGAAGTGAGCTGAACCAGGAGAACATTGCACACTGTAATGGCAGGATTGTAAGATGATCAACTATGAAAGACTTAGAAACTCTGATCAACGATACACCACAGTTCCAAAGTTCTTGTAACATAAAATGTTATTCATCTCCAGGTGGTCAGTAAACGGAGTATAAATTGAATTTTTTTTTCTTTCTTTATTTCTCTTACTTTTTTCCTCACTTCAAAATAGGACTAATGTGGAAATATGTTTTGCATGTCTTCATATTGCGTGAGATTTAAAAAAATGAGTACCCAGTGCCACTGACTCAAAATAAAAAAAAATCTGGAGTCAGAAAATGAGAGTAAAGAAAAGCAGTTGTTTATTTCTTTTCCTTCTGAGAATGAGAGGTGCCCTAATGGCAAATGCAATGCCCGGGATTCAAAACAGACATTTTACAGGTTCCTTACTTGAGACTCGCCCCTTCCCTTCCCCTGTCTAGCTCCTGCCTGGGGCCTGAATTTACAATTTAAATACATGGATTCTAGCCTGGTTCTGGGGCACCGAGAGGTACCGAAAAAATGTTACTTTAACTTTCTTAAGAGATAAAGAAGCAACTAAGTTGTTGATTACCCTTGAATCAGGACCTTCGGTCTTTTATCAGTCCCTTTCCCAGGCTTGTCCCAGAGTCTTTAGCTAAACAGTCAACAAAAGATCTATACAATTTAAAAACAGACTATTCATCCCTTTTCCAATTGGGGAGGTTTACCAGCTTTAAGGATATTGGGGGTATAGGCCAAATGGTTACTTTGAGAAACACACACACATGTGCACGCGCACACACACACTTTATTTCACTCAATATGTCTAATGGGTGTTGAATTTCTCGCCTTCTTAATGGATGAGGAATTTGGAGAGAATTTGGAACCAAAGATAAAAATAAAATTTAATAAATTTAAAGTAAAAAAAATTTTAAAGCATATTGTAAGTTCAATGGATAGAGCCAGACCTGGAGATGGGAGGTTCTGGGATCAAATTTGTCCTCAGAAACTTCATAGCTGTATGATACTGGGCAAGTCACTTAACCCCAATTGCCCAACTCTTATCACTCTTCCGCCTTGGAATCAATACTTAGTATCAATTCTAAGACAGAAAGTTTTAAATTAAATAAAATGTATCAGCTTATTTTTGGGAAAGCTGGTTGTTAAACATTTACCTGCACAGTCCTGGAGGAAAGGTACTAGCAGTTGGGAGGGATTAGGAGGGATGATTTAGAAGGAGGTATTTGAGCTGAATGTTGAAGGAAGGAGAAGGGATTCTACAAGGTAAAGATGAAAAGCTACAGGGGAGAAAATTATGCATTCTACTACACTTAAAAATAAAGTAATTAAAAGAATCAGGAGGCAAGATGACATAGTAAATGGAATTTTGGGTTTACTGTCAAGGAGATAATTGTAAAATGCTTTGCAGGTCCTAAAGTGTTTTATATATGTATATGTGTATTTTATATTGATGATATCATTATGATAATTATTCTAGATTATCTTCCTAGAGATTATGGGGAATTTCCTCTAGAGTAAGACTAAGGACTCTCTTTTGGTTGAGCCAAGATCTCATCTTGCTCCCATCGAAACAGCTCATTCACTTCTGTGAATCTAACTATAAAGAATTATCTACTCTGCAGAACTTGCCCAATTTCTGTTTGCTATTTGCTAAGATAAATAAGTTTACTCACTATTCACTATTATGATAGTCTGTCGCATGATTCAGATTTGGTGGGAAGGGGCCTTCCTCCTTGAGGGATAAAGGACAAGGGAAGTTAGTGGCTTTTGTAACAAAAAACCGTGCCCACAGACCAACAACGTTTAATGGGTGGGTGCAGATAGAATCAGCTCTGGTTTTGTACTCCTCTTCTTAGAGGAGAGCAAAGTAGCCAGTCTTGTGACACCTTCTCCAACTCTCTTCAAAGCTGTAACCTCAGTCTCCATTGGAGAGGAATAGACAAGATTCTAGAGATGTAAATTCATGTCTTCCTTCAAGTCATCCATCTGTACATTTAGACATCTTGTGTGAATGTACAGAACATGTCTTCGATGGATCACCATTTTCGAAGGACAAAAATCATAGATCTTTCATGTATTTACATAATGACAATTTCCAATAAAAGGGGCATTTTCCTCTTAAAATGATCAGGTAAAAAGAGCTTTTCAAATTTTGAGTATTTTAATAATTTAGAGAAAGTAAGGAGCTTCCATTTTTCTGGAAAAGAAGTCCTAGGCTTGTCTATCTCACCCTGTTTCAGATAAAGCAGTTATCATAAACACTGTTTTGCTTAGGTGATGCTAACAAACATAATTCTGGTTGTTTGGTTCCCGTAAATAGGTACCCCTGGGCAATTTGCATCCTCTTTGCTTCCCTCTCTCTCTGTCCCCAGTAACACATCTCCCCACCCACACACCTCCACCAAACACCCCAAACCCTACCTTTCCTGTCATTTCTTCTGACACTCGGCCCCCTGGAATAATACTGTAATTCAAAGAAAAAGTACCCAAGAGAGCGTGAAAGTCACAAACAATAGAGGTAATGAGTTCAAAACTGGAAATAAACAAGGTCACTGATGGGCAGGCATACCCACTTCACAATGGCTTGAGAGACTTCTCCTGCCCTATGTGTTTTTGTGCTAGAGAAAGCCCTATTCTGGGCTGCTTAGTTTTGTTTTGGACTAAATGCTTGGAAATTGTTCTTCAAGCCTTGGCCTTTGGTGAGAACAGAGAACAAAGGCAGATTTACCAAGGAATGATGGTGGAGGTGGGTCTGAAGTTCAGTAGTTCAAATCTCAGTCCACTCCTCCCTTAAACCTCCAGGCTCTTTAGGGAGATGAAATCATCCTGTGCCTGTGACCTGACATCTTAATGCTCTGCTTCTCCAGGTTACTGAAAAAGGAGAAGCAGAATTGCCCAAGGAGACTAGAAAGTGGAGAATGAAAGAGGAACAGAGGTGTGTGCTGTTCCCACTCTATGTTCACATGTGACCTTCGCATTTCCAGCTCTAGCACTAAATGTAACTTTGAAGATGCCTTGTATGAATCACGTGTCTTCTTTGGGGGTTTTCTGGGGAAAATTATAGCCTGGGAGCAGGGTGGGTGTGGGTGTAGAGGTAGAGAGAATAAAAATCACCCCATCAGGAGAAAGTCTCCCCCACTTTCCCACAAAAGACTGAAGACCACTTACACTAAAGATCTGTGGTAAAACAGCTCTGAGAGAAAGAGAGAAAGCCTTGGAGGCATTAAGAATAGATCCCCCCAATTTCAGCCCCAGTGCAGTTTGGGGACCCATTCAACCAAAGCCCTTGCCCTCATCCTGTAGAAAGAGCATGACTTCAGTTTCAAAACAGAATCAACACTTACTATAGACACACTGGGGAGAAAAAAAAATCACTTAACGTCTGAAATCTCCTCTATTGTCATAAGGAAAACACTTGATAAACTTTGAGGTGTTATTAGTTATTGCTATTGTGCTAGTAGATGAGAGATGCAAGAGGAAAGATATTATTATTATTATTATTATTATTATTATTATTATTATTATTTTCCATGGTTCCATGATTCATGTTCTTTCTCTCCCCTCCTTCCACCCCCCTCCTATAGCCAACATGCAATTCCACTGGGTTTTACATGTGTCATTAATAAAGACTTATTTCCATATTATTGATATTTGCATTAGGGTGATCATTTAGAATCTACATCCCCAATCATATCCCCATCGAACCATGTGAGCAAGCAATTGTTTTTCTTCTATGTTTCTACTCCCACAGTTCTTTCTCTGGAGAGAGATATTTTTTTAGAAGTTCACTAAATCACAGATTTACAACTAGAAGAGATCTTTGAGATTGAGTAGAATCTTCCCATTTAATAAAAAAAATTTTTGCTTGATGTCTTTTGCTTTTATATCACTTTGATTTATGAAGCTATCCAGTGATGTACTGATAAAGGTGTAACAACAGGCTTTCCTAGAAAAAGTGTTGATGCTACACACTTTTCATTTTAATCTGCATTGTCTCTGGATTCTAAATAATCAACGAAACAATAAACCAAGCCCCCATTTTTAGAAGGTTTGCTGATTTCTAAGGTATGAATGCTCGCGCTGAAAATTTAATAATAGGGATTGAAGCTGGGTTCAGGCTGACTCCAATGCACCCCCTTCCTTTCCCTACCAGAGAGCCAGCCTGCTGCAACAAAGAGGCAAGAAAAACCCAGTTCACAAAAATTTACCAAGAGAGCCATATAGTCTGACCATATATAAATAAATATTCCACACCCATAGGCTCTAGTCTCTAGTCCCTACAAAGTGAGGGAGGTACATTTCTTTGGGAACAAGATGCATCATCTTAATTATATAGCAGTTTCCCTTTTTACCCTTTTATTATATTGCAATCATTGCACACACAGGGCAACCAGGTGGTGCAGTGGAGCGCATGCTGGGCCTGTGGTCAGGAAGACATCTTCTAAGTTAAAATGTGGTCTCAGATATTTACTAGCTGTGTGACCTTGGGCAAATCACTTCACCATTTGCCATGGTTTGCTCTTTTATAAAATCAGTTTGAGAAGGAAGCTACTCCAGAATAAAACCCTGAATGGGGTCACAAAGAGTCAGACCTGACTGAAAAGTGGCTGAACAACAATCATTGCATATACTGTTTTTCTTGTTCTGCTTGCTTCAGTCTGCATCTTTTCATAGAAGTTTTTCTGTACTTTTCAAAATTTTTCAGATTCTTCATTTCTTATCGCACAGAAATATTCCCTTATGTTCATGTACACAATTTGCTTAGCCATTCCTTAATTAATAGCCACCTACTATGTTTCCAGTTTTTTGCTACTACAAAATAAAATGCTGCCATGAATATTTCCATGGTGCCTATGGAAAATGTTCTCTCTTTAACCTCACTGGGGTGTCTAAGAGTAGAGTCTCTGAGTCAGAGGGTATGGAAAGTTTAATTACTTTTAAAAATCATAATTTCAAATTGCTTTAAAGAATCAACTCATTTAAATAAGGAATGTTTCTTTTTTAAATATTTCTTTATTTTATTTAGACTATTTTCCCATTGTTACATGATTCATGTTCTTTCCCTCCTCTCCTCCCTCCTCCCTACCATAGCCAATGAGCAATTCCCTTGAGTTTTACATGAATCATTGATCAAGACCTATTTCCTATATTATTAATATTTGCACTAGGGTGATCCTTTAGAGTCTAAATCTCCAATCATATCCCCATTGAACCATGTGATCAATCATATGCTTTTCTTCTGTGTTTCTATTCCCACAGTTCTTTCTCTGGATGTGGATAGTGTTTTTTCTCATAAGTCCCTCAGAATTGTCCCGGATCATTGTATTGCTGCTAGTAGAGAAGTCCATTATATTCTATTGTGCCACGGTGTATCTGTCTCTGTGTAAAAGGTTCTCCTCGTTCTGCTCCTTTTACTCTGCATCAATTCCTGGAGGTCTTTCCAGGTCACATGGAATTCCTCCAGTTCTTTATTCTTTTTAGCACAGTAGTATTCCATCACCTACAGATACCACAATTTGTTTAGCCATTCCCCAATCAAAGGGCATCCCCTCGTTTTCCAGTTTTTTGCCACCACAAAGAGCGTGGCTATAAATATTTTTATACACATATTTCCCCTATTATCTATTTGGGGTATAGTCCAAGCAGTGCTATGGCTGGATCAAAAGGCAGATAGTCTTTTAAAGCCCTTTGAGCATAGTTCCAAATTGCCTTTCACAATGGTTGGATCAATTCACAACTCCACCAGCATTGCATTAGTGTCCCAATTTTGCCACATCCTCTCCAACATTTATTACTTTCCTTTGCTGTCATATTAACCAACCTTCTAGGTGTGAGGTGGACCTCAGAATTGTTTTGATTTGCATTTCTCTAATTATAAGAGATTTAGAACACTTTTTCGGGTGCTTATTGATAGTTTTGATTTATCTGAAAATTGCCTATTCATGTTCTTTGCCCATTTATCAATTGGGGAATGGCTTGATTTTTTGGACAACTGATTTAGCTCCTTATAAATTTGAGAAATTAGACCTTTGTCAGAGGTTTTTGTTATAAAGATTTTTTCCCCAATTTATTGCTTCCCTTCTAGTTTTGGTTGCATTGGTTTTGTTTGTACAAAACCTTTTTAATTTAATGTAATAAAAATTATTCATTTTACATTTTGCAATATTCTTTATCTCTTGCTTGGTCTTAAATTCTTTCCTTTCCCATAGATCTGACAGTTATACTATTCTATGTTACTAAATAAGGAATATTTCAGTTATATAACTCTTTTCAGAGGTTATGTGATGACAGAAAGGGCCTAGGTGCATTTGGGGAAATTTTCTCAAGCTTTAACCCCCTCCTAGAAAATCTAAGAAAAAATATGTCCAATACCTGTCCAATATATTGAGACTGACCCACAATCCACCATACACCCACTTACAAATTTATAATTCACAAAATTTTAGGATTACTTCAAAAAATCAAAGAAAAAATAATAAATCTACCACCAGAGCTTTTTTTTTTTTTTTTAAATAAAGGACCTACCAATGGGCAGCTTTTTTCCAAAGGTCTGCAAAGTACTTTTTTTTTTACCCTTAATTTCTCTCTTAGAATCAATACTAAATGTTGGTTCTAAGGCAGAAGACTGATAAGAGCTAGGCAACTGAAGTTAAGGAACTTGCCCTGGGTCCCACAACTCTGAAGTATATGAAGCCAGATTTGAACCTATGTCCTCTGGTCTCCAGTCCTGGCTCTCTATCCATTGAGCCACCTGGCTCCCCCTATAAAAACATGTTCATCAATTATAAAAAAGGATTTCTACTTGGTAAAGACATAAAGTGTTTGCTATCTGAGGCAATTTCTAGACTGTTTGGTCTCCTGATTATGACAATTGATTTTATATTCAGTAAACATCTTCAGAAATTTGTTATAATTGGTGTTTATCCTTTTGTGTTGGGACAGGCCTAAATCAGATTACATTAAGGGTTCAGGCTCAGGGAAAGAATGAAATGAGACTCCTAGAACACCTAGCAACAACGGAGACTATAGACATTTCATTAATTGTGGGATGGAAAGGAAGCTGATTAAGGATACAGTATTGGAAATGGTAGATAGGTGTCTCAATGGATAAAGAATCAGGGTTAGAGATGGGAAGTTCTGGGTTCAAATCTAACCTTAGATTCATCCTAACTGTGTGACCTTGGGCAAGTCACTCAACCCCAGTTGCTTACTCTTACTGCCCTTTTGCCTTGGAACTGGTACTCAGTATCAGTTCTAAGACAGAAAGTAGGGTTTTAATTTTTTTTAAATGATAAAGTATCTCTTCAAGTAGATATAATCTTTACCTCCATCTCATATTGAAATGCCCCTAGTCATAAGGAAATGATGTTTCTTATCTTTCTCTACAGTGACTCTTCCTACAGTTCTTCCTAACTCCTAATACATGTTATCAGATTGTGATCACAGGCACAGCCAAACTTCTGGTCAGGGACAGAAGGACCATCTGCTAAACTGCTGCAGAGAGAAGAATTAACATCACCTTGGCGCAAGGACAGAGCTCTTCCTGAATCTTTGGTCTAGTGATCAATGTCTTCTGACCAAAGGGCACTCCTCACTGACTCAAGGGCTGTCAAAACAACCTAATTTCTCCCAAATTAGGACGATAATGTCTCATCAATACAGGTCTGGAGAGGAATTCAGAGAGCATTTAGCTCAACCCATTGATTTTGTAGATGCGGAAACTGAGTCTCAGAAATATTAAGTGACTTGCCCAATCAGATAGTGACAGAACTGCAACTGAGAAATGGAACAATGACTGATAGACTCTCCTTGGAAAGACCGGTAAAAGAGTTGGCAAAATTGGTTTTGTTGTGCGTATAAAGACATCAAGAAATATTGTTTCATGGGTATTTTGGTCATCTTGTATTATAGTGTTTATGATAAGTATAGACCCAAAAAATCATCTTTAAAATAATTAAAGCTAATGTAGCAACATTAGCTGTAAAGGATGAGAGGGTAAAGAATATATTCTGTCATTTATTGAGCGATTTGTAGTCTCGTCTGACTCTGTGACCTCATTTAGGTTTTTCTTGGCAAAGATAATGAAGTGGTTTACCATTTCCTTCTCCAGCTCATTTTACAGATGAGGATACTGAGGCAAACAGAAGCATGTGACTAGCCCAGGGTCACACGGCTAATAAGTGTCTGAGGCCACATTTGAACTCAGAAAAAATGAGTCTTCCAGATTCTAGACTTGTCACTCTATCTGCTATGCCATCTACCTGCCCCAAGGAAATTATATGAAGTTGTAAAAACAAGCAATGTTAAAGAATTCAAGAACTCTGGTCAATGCAATGACCAACTATAATTTCAGAGGACTGATGATCACCTATGCTCCCCACCTCCTAAAAGAGGAATGATGGATTGAAGGTACAGAATGAAGCTATATTTTTGGACAAGGACAATGCAGGAATTTGCTTTACTTCAATGTGCATTTTTGTGTTTTTCCTTTTCTTTTTTCAATGGTGGCGGGGAGGTAGGAGGGAGAGAAAATGAATTTTTATTCATTGAAAAATAAAATAAAGCAAAGTATGTGAAAGATTTGTAAGACCCTTGAAATTAAATCAAATAGATTTTGATACTTGGTGATGTCATTTCAAAAGGGAGCATAGAGGAAAAAATTTAAAAATAGGACAGAGCTTGAGGTGGTGATGCATACCTTTAATCCCTACTATTGAGGAAGCTGAGGTTAGGTGATCACTTGAACTTGGGAGTTCTGAGCTGTAATCAGATATTAGCACTCAATGTGATGAGTCATGGCATTCTGAGGGATTCATGAGAAAGAACACTATCCACATCCAGAGAAAGAACGGTGGAAAGAGAAATGCAGAAGAAAAACAACTGCTTGATCACATGGTTTGATGGGGATATGATTGGGGATGTAGAAAAGGATCATTCTAGTGCAAATATCAATAATATGGAAATAGGTCTTGATCAATGGCACATGTAAAACCCAGTGGAATTGCTCGTTGGCTATGGAAGAGGGGTGGGAGGAGGGGAGGGAAAGAATTAATCAATTAAATAAATTAATTTTTTTTAAATGTAATGAGCCATGGCAAATACAGGGTCACTGGGCTGACTAAGGAGGGGAATACTGTCCCAGGTCAGACAAGAGGCAAGGAAAAATGCTTTGGAATTCTTCCTGAGTACAAATCTGGCCTTAGATACATACTGAATGTAAGTCACTTTATCCTGTTTGTCTCAGTTTCCTCATCTGTCAAATGAGCTGGAGAAAGAAATGGCAAACAACTCCAGCATCTTTGCCAAGGAAATCTCAAATGAGGTCACAAAGAGGTGGACATAATGAAATGATCAAACAACAACAATGAACAAATGCTTGTTAACTGACTGAGTGAGTAGAAAAATGAACTGAATTGCTTTCCCTAGTTCATTTGGGGTTTTCTTTGCAAAAATACCAGGGTGGTTCACCAGTTCCTTCTCCAGCTCATTTGACATGTGAGGAAACTGAGGCAAACAGGATTAAGTGACCCACCTAGGGTCACACAGCTAGTAAGTGTCTGAGGCCAGATTTGAATATAGGGAGGTGGGTCTCCAGTATTTTTACTAAGAAAACCCCAAATTGAGTCACAAAGGGTTGGACACAACTGAAAAATGACTGAACAACAAGGCTTGGATTTCAATCAACATAGAGATTGGACCCCTGAGTGATTGCTGCACACCCAGATCAAAATAGTGAGACTTATTTTTTTAATAATGAAATACGTATTTCAGCCAAAGTCAGGCCCCCAAATGCATACTATATATAGAAACCACACGTCCATTTATCACGCTTTCTTTCTTTAAAAGAAGAATCAGGACAGGTCAGACATGATGAGCACCAAATAACATCACAAAGAACTAAGTCGATTACATGTAAAAAGACAGAAAACAACTCACTACTGATGTGGGAGTTATTCCTGGATCTGCTAGCTTGCCGTCTGTGTATAGTCAGCCCACTGACTTTTTAGAGCAAGTATCAAAATTAATACCTAGCTAGAATTACAAAAATAATTTTAAAAATGACACGGCACGCAGTTAAAGCAACTCTGGCCTGACCTACTTAAACAAGTTATTGATTTGGGAAATGGATGAAAGAAAGGTGAGGTAGAGAAGCCACATCTACTAAGGTTCCTGCCATGTAGGCTGGGCTCATTTTCCCCTAAAAGGCCAGGAAGCCATTCTTAGGATTTGATTGGTCCAGGGTACAAAGGACTCGAGCTGCTAACACTGCTTCTAGGCATCTAGGGCATTAATCTAATGACATCTATGGCATTTTTTTTAAAAAGCCCTTGGGGAGTCGGGGCCCTTCAGACTTGACAGATGTCCCACTTTTGTGCAAATCAACACAGATTCTGACTCAACATGCCCTTCTGACTAGCTGCATTTCAGTATGAGATGGAGGTGAGGGCTACGTCTACCTGAATCAAGGCTATGTCCTTAAGGAGCCTCCTTGCCATCTCAGGAGGAACTAAACTTTGGTTGATTCTGTGGTTGTTGCTAGATGTTCTCGGAGTCTCGTTTCATTCCAATCCCAAGCCTGAACTCTTAGAGGGGCCTGAATCAAGCCCTGCCCAGCACAAAAGGATATAACAGCAATTATAACAAATTTCTGAAGACATTTACTGAGTGTAAATCAATTGTCGTCACGAGGAGATCCGATTTAACCTAGAATTTGCCTCAGCCAGAAAACACTTTATGTCCTTGCCAAGGGAAGAGGAATGGCAGCCAAGGGCAACATTGGTTTCGAATATAAACTTGTTTATAAAATCTTATGGAGGAGAATGATGGAAGATTATGAGAATTATCACTTCAAAAAAGAGTCAGGAACAACTAAGGGGCAAATAAGTATAAAGAAAATTTGGCAAAGTGACCTGTAAAGCAAAGTCATTCCAGTGGCATTTAAGGATGAAACTTGAAAGAGGATCCTTCCCCCAATGAAAAAAAAGGGGTGGGTTGGGGAATGGGTGCAGCTAGGGGGTTCAATGGATTGAGAGCCAGGTCTAGAGATGGAAAGTCCTGGGTTCCAATTTGACCTGGCACTTCCTTGATGTATGACCCTGGGGAAGTCACTTAATCCCATTACCTAGCCCCTACTGCTCTTCTGCCTTGGAACCATTATACATATTCATTCTAAGATGAAAAATAAGGGTTTTTTTAAAAGTCATTAATAATAAGAGAAATGCAAATCAAAAAGTTTCAAAGTTTTACCTTACAACCTTGCAAATTAGCAAAATGACAAAAGATGGGAATAGTTAATGTGGGCAGGTTCCTGGGAAGATAAGCATTGCTGATAGAACTGTGAATCCGTGTGACCATTCTGGAAAGCAATTTTGGTCTCATACATTTCCTTGCTGCATGATCCTGGGCAAGTCACTTAACCCCATTACCTAACCCTTATCATTCTTCTGCCTCGGAACTGTGTAAATGGAATTAGCTCACCCTCCTTCATTCTTTTTTTTTTTTTTTTTTTATAAAACCCTTAACTTCTGTGTATTGGCTCCTAGGTGGAAGAGTGGTAAGGGTGGGCAATGGGGGTCAAGTGACTTGCCCAGGGTCACACAGCTGGGAAGTGTCTGAGGCGGTATTTGAACCTCCACTGAGCTACCCAGCTGCCCCCCCATTCATTCTTTTGACTTTAGCCACCAGAAATAATGTCACCCCACCCAACTTAGAATTAAGTGGGGAGGGGGAGGTCTGTGACCCACATGTGATAGTAAGTGACAAATTAAAAGCAAGTGATTGTCCCTCCGGGGAATCCAAAACAGTATTGAGGCTGCCATTTGTCCACATGAAACTGGAGTGGATGCAGGAAGTGATGAAGGCTGCTATCTTTTAAATATGATGGTAACTTCCTATGGAGGAGTTGGCTCTTTGAACTTGGTGTTGAAGGATCTCTGGTGGGACCTCAGACGGCTTCCCTTTGAATTGTCAAGTGGGTAAGTTAGGCTGACTCTCTGTCTCTTCCCTTGGTGGTTCTGGAGGCTCTAGCCTTGGGGATGCCTCTCTTCTTGCAGGAGGCCTTGTGGCTAGAAGCCTTGTTTATTTAACCTTTGTGCCCCTCTGTTGGGGCCTCTGAATCCCTACCTGGTTTGGGCCTCTGGTCTGGGCCAGAGTTTCTCTCTCTCAATTTCCCTACCTTCAACCTTCCTAAGTGTAAATAAACCACCAAAAAAGTCATCCTGACTTGGGTCTATTTTATTTAGAAATCGAGTTAATCGATTTCTGGAGACCAAAATTTAAATATCTAGTACAACCATAATAATTCCCATTTTCCCCTCTTACAGAACTAATACACAGTATTGCTTCTAAGACAGAAGGTAAGGGGTTTGTCTTTGCCAAGAAATTCCCCAGTCCAAGTCACAGAGTCTGAAGTGCTTGAAATGTCTAAACAACAGCAACAACAAATGAATGTTCACTGAGTGAATAGGAAAATGGACTGGATTATCTGGATTATTTGGGGTAAATTGCATGGTTCTTTAGAATATCCTTGTCTTGAAACAGAAGCCCTTCTTGTTAAACTTCAGGATTCTTCTTGTGTTCCTCTGTGGCTACAGGTCATGGAGTATTATAATCTCCAAAGAACTAAAGTTGAGGATGATTATCCAAGAGTCAATGGAGAAATCTGTAGCAGATGTGGGGCCCCTGAAACACAATTACAAATAAGCAAACAAAAAATGATGGAAAGAACACTGACTCTAAAGTCCATGATACAGGGTCTTTCAAATCCTACCTCAGATGTTTACTACCTGTGTGACCTTGGGTAAGTCACTTAAAACTCCTTGGGGGCCAGTTTCCCTATTTGTAAAATAAAGAAGTCCAGATTACTTCTAATATGCCTTCTACCTTTAGTTCTATGAGTAAGTAATATAATATGCCATTAGAGGAAAGTATGACTGGAAAAAACATATAATGAGAGTGAGGAGTAATCAGTGAATAAATAGCCTGAATGCTCTATAGGTATCCTCATGATATCAGAAGAACATGAAGAAGCCCCTTCTTGATGTCTATCATTCATTTTCTTCCTTCCTCCCTCCCTCCTTCCTCCTTCCCTCCTTCTTTCCTTCCTCCCTCCCACCTACCTTCTCTTCCTTCCTTCCTTCTTTCCTTCCTTCCTCCTTCCCTCTCTTCCTCCCTCCCTCCCTCTCTTCCTCCCTCCCTCCTTCTTTC
>NC_058131.1:482051978-482062209 GCF_016433145.1 Gracilinanus agilis | reverse complement strand
CTTCCTTCCTTCCTTCCTTTCTTTCAGTCAATACCGTGCATTGGTTCTAAGGCAGAAGAGCAATAAGGGCTAGGCAATGGGAGTTAAGTGACCCTTGCCCAGGGTCACACAGCCAGGAAATGTCAGAGGCCAAATCTGAACCCAGGACCTCCTGTCATTAGACTTGGTTCTCTATTTACTGAGCCACTTTGTTACCCCTTTCATCCTTCATTTCAAAGACTTCATGAGGTGATATCTTGACTTGTGTATGAGTTAGATTTAGGTGAAACAGAGCTGTACAGAGTCATCCACTGTAGCTCATTGATTATCATAAAATAAAACTGATTAGGGGCACTCAGGTGGCTCAGTGGATTGAGAGCCAGCTCTAGAGACAGGAAGTCCTGGGTTCAGATTTGGTCTCAGAAACTTCCTGGCTGTGTGACCCTGGGCAAGCTATTTGACTCCCATTGCCTAGCCCTTTCTACTCTTCTGTCTTGGAACCAATAGTTAGTATTAAATTCTAAGAAAGATGGTAAAGATTTTTGTAAAATGATTAGCGCCTCCACATTGAACAACATTTCAGAAGCCTCTTCTGAACATGTGGACAAATGATGCACAGGATGGGCAGCTACGACTGAGTTGCAACCTGCACAATGGGGGTGATTTCTAGAATGATGGATTTGGAATAAAGAAGTGCTGAATTCCAATCCTGATTTATATATATATATATATATATATATATATATTCTTAGGAGCTGTGTCCATCACAACCACTCTTGACCTTAGTTTCCTCATCAGGGTCATTGTGAAGTTCAAACTAATGCTTTGTAAACATTAAAAACAATCTATAAATGGTGCTAATGATGCCCATGCAGAGGAAACCAGCTCATATTGACTAGAACCAATTGTTAAATTTTAGTGAGAACATTTATAACTTGGAAATTAGCAAATACTACAAATAAGGACTTGATTAATTGTTTTGTTGATTGTCTAGATTTAAGAGAGTAATAGAGAAAAAGCAGATTACATTAAATGGTGCCTTTATACATTTCTCTCCTTTGCCACTTGCCCTGAGTCAGTTTTTGTTTTTATTTGCCAGACACCTCTGGTTGTAACTTGGAAGCCATGAAGAATATTACTATTATTTATTACAATGTAATGGAGGTTTGTTCAGTCATGTCCAATTCTTTGTGACTCCATTTGGAATTTTCTTGGTAAAGATCTTGGAGTAGTTTGCCATTTCCTTCTCCAGCTCATTTGACAAGTGAGGAAACTGAGGTAAATGAGGTTAAATGACTTACCCAGGGTCACAGTGATAGTATGTGTCTTGAGATTTGAACATGAAAGTGAATCTTCCTGCCTCTAGGTGTGGTACCTATCCACCTGTCCCATAATCAGGGATACACTGGTACAGACAAATGTGATACAATATAGAACATAAATGGGGTGAAGAAGAGATCTGGATAGGAGGCTCTCAGAAAACTTGAGAAAGGAGACAATTTTTAGATGATAGGACCAAGGAAAGCTTCCTTACAGGAGTTGGCACCAGAGCTGGGCTGAAAAAAAAAATAAAAGGATTTCAAACAGGCAGCAATAAGGAAAGTGATCTTCAGACATGGGGACCAGATAGCCTGAGCAAGTATATAAGAAGGTGGAAGAAAGCAAAATGAGATTGGGGAATGGCAAGAGGTCCAATTTGGCTGGTACATAGAGTATAAAAAGGGGAGTAGTGTGAAATTAAGCTGGAATAGTGGTTTGGAGTTGGGTGACAAAGGCAATGCCAAGCTGAGAAAACTTAATTTTTCCCTGTAGATCGTAGGGAGTCACTGAAGATTTCCGAGGAATATTATTTTGGGAGCTGTATAAATGCCCAATAAGAGAGAGAAGAGATTAGAAACCTGTCAGGAAACTACTGGTAGCAGTGGGAGCAGAGAAAAGGGAGCAGAAGCTAGGATTTGACCACATCTGAAGTTGTGATTTTATAACTGTTTAGAAATGAATGATATTCTTCAACTTAATAAACCAAAAGCAAGCTGAGAGAATCACAGAACTTCAGAGCTGGGAGAGGCCTTAGAGCATCTCTAGTCAAATCCTTTCATTTAGCTGTAGTTGCCCCTCTGGGCTCATTTCTCAGCTGGCACTAACATTTAAAGGTGGGTCCCCAGAAGGCACTTTTTAGGTTTTAGGCTACTTTCTAAGTCTACACTCCAAAAACTCTGGCTGATAGATCCCCTACTGGTGGGTATCCCATCAATTAACTCATTAACATGATGTATTAGGAACAGTAGCTATAAATCTTCCTCCTATAAATCTGTGGTATAATCTCTCACAAATATGCACAGCATCTTTGGGGGAAAATGGGCTCAAACAGTAGTCTAAAGGCACATGGGTAAGGAATATACAGCTGGGGGCACCTAGGTAGTACAGTGGTGGAATGCTAGGACTAGAGTCGGGAGGACCTGAGTTCAAATCCATCTTAGATGCTTCCTAGCTGTTTGATACTGGACAAGTCACTTGACCCTGATTGCCTAACCCTTGCCTTTCTTCTGTCTTAGAATTGATCCTAGGATAGAAGATAAAGGTTTTTTTTTTTTTTTTTAAAGAATATATGTATCCAAGGCAACTCATTCTTCTTATACTGTAGAGCCTCGATGTTCTTTTCTTTCCTCATGGATCTCACAGTGTTCTCCATGAGTGTAACATTTCTTTTAGGCAGATAATCTAATTGGGCTCCTGAGCCTGCTTCTCTCCATAGGTTAGCTCCTTGCTGGGCTTATCTCCCTCCTAAATCCAGACTCATCTCTCTTCTTTGCTGCCAGAAGCCCGGCTCCTTGAATTAGCCTACAGTGACTGTATCTCCGAGTCTGTGTCTGCCTCGGTATGAGTCTGCTCCAAGCAGCTAATGGCCAGTGGTGGACAAGGAGCTGAGGGAATGGCTTTCTCCCAACCAAAAGGAATTCCTTCTCAAACACTGGATTCTTCCTCAATCGCTGGCTTCTGCCTGGACTGACCTGGCGGGCTCAGCTTTGGTAGGACCATTGAGATATGCCTAATCTTCATTTCAGTCAACGTTATCACCCCGTATCATTCAATCAAGGGAAACAACTCCATCTTTCTAAAGGGAGGACAAGGCTAGACAGTTTTTCTAATTCTGCTAAGGAGACACTTTTCATAAGGAAGGGGACAGACTATTAACGTGTCTTTGTACTTCATTAGCATATTATTAACTCAGTACTTTTGTTAACTGCCCTTTGCTTCCTGTTATTACATCAAAGAGGGAACCAGATCCTTCTCCCCTCCCCACCCATTGCTTACAGAAGAATAAACTGAAAACAGAGAGAAGTTTGTCCAAGGCCACACAGCTAGGATGAGAACCTGTGTCTTCTGATCCTGCGTCCATCCTTCTTTCTACAGTACCATGATGCCTCTTCCATTGTGGGTCAGGAAGGGTTCCATTCCCCAGTGGAGCTGACTTAAAGCCACCCCCCCATCATATGATTTCATTGTATTATTACTCCTCTTAAAAACACATTTTTTTAATATATATGTATGTATGTATGTATGTATGTATATATAACCCAATGGAATTGCTTGTCAACTCTGGGAGAGGGGAGGAAAACAACAAGAATTGTGGAACCATGGAAAAAATATTTTTAATTTGAAAATTAATTTAAAAAATTTAAAAATGTATTATAAGGCAGGGAAGGCAGTTAGATGATGCAGTAGATTGAGAGTCAAGCCCAGAGATGGGAGGTCCTAGTTCAAAATCTGACCTCAGTTATTTCCTAGCTGTGTGACCCTGAGCAAGTCACTTAATCCTCATTACCCAGCCCTTACTGCTCTTCTGGCTTAGGACCAATACACAGTATTGATTCTAAGACAGAAGATAAAGGTTTAAATATACATATTTAAATACACATTTAAATAAATAAATAAATAAATATATATATATATATAATAGGAGACAGCTAGAGGTCTCAATGGATTGAAAGCCAGGGCTAGAAGATGGGGAAATCCTGGGTTCAAATAAGCCTAAAGTACTTCCTAGCAGTGTGACTTGGGCAAGTCACTTAACTCCCACTGCCTAGCCCTTACCACTCTTCCAGCCTGGAACCAATATATACTATTAGTTCTAAGATGGAAGGTAAGGGTTTAAAAAAATAAACCAACATATAATTTGAGAAGTCTTGGATTAAATATGGCCTCAGACACTTCCTAAGTGAATCTGGGCAAATTACTCAACCCCAGTTTCCTAGCCCTTGCCTCTCTCCTGTCTTGGAACTGATACTAAGATACTAAGACAGAAGGTGAGGATATATATCTATATCTATCTATCTATCTATCTATCTATCTATATATATATATATATATATATATATTTTAAAGCAAAACCTATTATAATTTGTACTTTATTCATCAAATATCACTCCTACCAGCTACTCGGTGGTGAAGTGGATAAAATGCTGGACCTCGCTACCAGGAAAATCTGAGTTTAAATCCAGCTTCAAATATTTACCAGCTGAGTAATCCTAGGCAAATTACTTAACCCTAAAATTGCCTCAGTTTCCATATCTATAAAATGAATTTGAGAAAGTGATGGCAAACCATTCCAGTTTCTTGGCCAAGAAAACTCCAGAAAGTCAGACAAGATTTAAAAATGACTGAACAACAACAATCCCTCTTATCAGATAGTAAGCTCCTAAATTTTGCACCATGCTGGGCACTACAGCTGTTGCCTACCTCACCGAGGCAAGAGTTCTTAACCTTTTTTGTGCCAAGTGAAGGAAAGAAATATAAATTAAAGGAAATGTGATGTGTGGCAGAATAGAAAATGCAAGATTTTGCTCAGGGTGCAAAGGAGAGAATGTGCAGGAGGATGCTTGGAATTCTGAGAGTTCTAAGGATTTAATTATGAGCCTGAGGTTGGAGGGGGTTAGAAGGAATGAGTGAGTTCAGAGCTTGCGGACTTGGCTCTCCCTCTGATCCAGACTGAGATCCTTCTGAGATCCTTTTCCAATTCCTGTCCCTTCCTGCATGATTCCAGCTAGCCTCTGAGAAGAGACTTGGGGAGCAGTGAAAAATCACAACTCCTGGATTGCCTTCTTGTCTGATTCAGTTTTTGGAGTGTCCTGTGTACTCTGTTTGGAGCCTATCCAATCTACTGTGATTCCTGCCATCATCTCCCGGTCTGAGGAAACTCTATCTATCTATCTGAATTATTAAGCTACCTCTGCAAGCTCAGCTTGCAGTCTTTGGTGACTAGATCACTGGATAACATATTCTAATCCAGCAACTTACTTTATTTGTCAACCAGAACTTTTTGGAATGACTGTAGAGTTAAGCAGCTAGAACAGGGAGATTTTGGGGGGATATAGGTAGAGAGGCAGATCAGAGTAGCTCCAATTTTATTGGAGACTGAAGATTACTCTTATGGGTAAGTGGGTTCTGGGAGAAGTGTAGGTTTTATCAGCCTAGGGAACCCCCTACCCCACCATCCTCACCTGATCTTGATTATCTACTTTATTAAACCTGTTTCATCAAAACCAAGAAAAGTCAGATTGCTGTTTGTAAGATTCTCAGGTTGGAGAGTAGCCATCTTGCTCTTAGGACCTGGCCAAACTCAACACCTACAGACTTGATTTCATCACTTTTTTAACCAGTCAAACCCACCTCTTTCACAAGTGCCCCTTTGACTGTCTAATTAAGCCTAGATATTCCTTCTCAGAATTAAATGCACAGAATAAAACACAGAGAATTATAAAGAAATCTATTTATATAAAAAGAAAGCTGGAGTTTTTTATCTATCCAAATCCATGGACTCCAGGTTAAGAATTCCTGTCCTGATGGCAGGAATTGTGTCTTACTTGTTTATGTATTGCTCCTAGGACCTAGCACAGTTCATCCCTTAATATGTTTTTAGAATGATTAATTAATTAACAGTCAGACACAATCCAGTAAAAACATAGTGGCTGGTGAGTTTTGAGACCTTTTTTTTTCCTTCTTTTTAATGATGGAGGAAGCATTCATCCCATTAAATACCTTAGGGTCTTGCTTTAATTTACCATGATCTGGCCACATCTTGGGTTCAGTTTTGCACATCAGAGGAAAAACTGGGAAGCTAAAGAATGTTCAGTGGAGAGTCACTGAATTAAAAGGCCTTGACTTATGTTATAATGAATTTCTGGGACAAGATGGATATCACTTTGAGTGACAAGACTGTCAGTTGGAGACCTCGGAATGTACCCAAGTGCCGTGAGCCAGAGCCAAAAGTCAGTTGGAGCCAACCCTATAAATACCCATCATGCACAGCACAAGACAGCTCAGTCTGGAGCAATCTTGGGAGGTGGGAGGTTCAAGAGAGAGAGGGTAGGCCCTATATCTGCAATCTGAAAAAATGTCTTGCCTGAGAGAGCTAGAGAGCTATTATAACCATCAACAATAGAGCTGTGAGAGAATAGCACTACTATCATTCAAGAAGATCATCAACAGCCTTCCCTAATATTTGTCTTGGCTTCGGCCAAGTCAAGCCAGAGTTAGCAAAGGGGTGAAGAATCTCCAGTCTCTATCTGATCCAGCAACCACTATAGCTTCAAACATTTATTTAGATAATTAGCAATAAAATTCCCAAATCCTCCATCCTTTACCTTGTTCCTAACCCTGCTAAGCTAGAATTAAATATAGTTGTTTGTTACAAAGTACCTTTCCTGAGTGGTGAATATATCCAAAGCTCTTGGGAAGGGGAAGACAGCCACCAGTCAGATCCACAGCATTATCCAATCAGCGCACCAATAATCGAAACCACACTGTGGAATACAAACCTCTAAGCTTTTACCTCACAATGTCTCTCCCAGTACCAAGCGATATTACTAACCAATGAGAACTTAACCTTCCATCAATGCAAGAACATCAGTCCAGCAACACTAATCCCTGACTTACCATTAGAAGGGGATAGCCTTCACAGTTGGCTTCACAGTGACACCCTAGAAGTTGTGCAGAAGACCAGAGAGGACTTATCAGACACACCCCTGATCAATGCAGACCTGATATTGTTCTGTGATGGTTCATTGATTGAAGGAACAGAGTATGTTTAGACTGGAGGAAAGATTCTTGGGAGGTGGAAGAGTTGGGGGTGGGGCAGGTGAGGGGTGGAGAGGAAGGTTCAGAGGGAGGAGGAAATGATGATAGTTATCTTGAAGAACTTGAAAGTCTCTCTTCTGTGGAAGACATTCGACTTTTTCTATTTGGCCCCCAAAGATAGAACTAGGAAGAATTGGTGGAAATTGCATTGAAGCAGATTTAGTCTTGATGTCAGGAAAAACCTAACAATTAAGTGCTCTCCAAAAGGGAAACAACTAGACTGCCTTGGGAAATATCTGGTTGCCTGTAATTAGAGGTTTTCAAGGGAAGGGATGGACAGACACTTTGTGGATGTGTAGCCAGTCCTCTGGCAAGTTTTAGACTGGCCATCTTGCAAGAAAGCATAAGTCCCTAAAGACCTTGGTAACTGTATTTCTTCCCAGTATGGGAAGAGAGGAAGATAACATGAAATCAGGGTTGATGGGTGGGGTTTTCCTCCTACATCAAGAGTTTTAAGGATCTCTTGGGAGAGAGGAGAAAAAAAAAGTGTTAAAAAATTGAAAGACCTATATAAAATTATGAAAAGCGAAATGAGCAGAACAAGAGAACACTATATATACAACTACAGAAATAATGTTTTAAGAAAACTTGTAAATGTCCACCTCCAGAAAAAAACATAAATAGTAACATGGAAGACATAGTTTAAATATACTTTTTTTGGGGTCAAATGATGCTTTCTCTTGTGTAGAGAGGGAATGGAGGGAAGGAGATATCTAGGAATTTAATGTAATCAAAAAACCAATTTTTACAAAGAAGTTTATATTCTATTGGAGAGAAAGGGGGAACAATCTGAATAAAAACAGATAAAAATTAAATAAAGGGAAACTAACTTTGGGAGGGACACTATCAACTGACCTGATCATGCTAGGTGGCAGTAGATCAGAAGAGGGACAATGTAGTAACAAAGGAAGTCTTGGCAGGTCCTGGAACTACGGTTGCTATTGATCATACCTCCAATGAAAAGTACAGATACACACGTATGTTGGGCAAAACTAGATGCTATGTTTATACCCATCATTCATCCTCTATATACAGTGCCTTCAAGACTCCATTTCCTAACTCCACTCTCCACATCCTTCTTTCTAAAGCTGGGACAGAATTCAGTGGGAGACAGATGAGGATGCTATTGCAAAAACAGTTTCTATTTCCTTCACCAGAACTTTGCATCTTCTTTTTTTAAATTAAGTTTATTTAGTTAATTAATTAATTAAGAATATTTTTTCATGGTTATATGATTCATGTTCTTTCCCTCCCATCCTCCCTCCCCCCTCCCATAGCCAATGAGCAATTCCACTGGGTTTTACATGTGTCATTGCTCAAGACCTATTTCCATATTATTAATATTTGCATTAGGATGATCCTTTAGAGTCTACATCCCCAATCATATCCCCATAGAACCATGTAATCAAGCAATTGTTTTTCTTCTGTGTTTCTGCTCCCACAGTTCTTTCTATGGATGTGGATAGCATTTTGTCTTATAAGTCCTTCAGAATTGTTCTGGATCATTGCATTGCTGCTAGTAGAGAAGTCCATTACATTCAATTGTGCCACAGTATATCTGTCTCTGTGTGGCTGAGTGGCTCAGTGGATTGAGAGCCAGGCCTAGAGACTGGAGGTCCTAGGTTCAAGTCCGGCCTCGGACACTTCCAGCTGTGTGACCTTGGGCAAGTCACTTGACCCTTATCGCCCACCCTTACCACTCCTGGGCTAAGGACAGGTCCCTAGCCCGGATGAAAAAGGAGGAGGGTTGGGCGTGGGGCTAGCAACCCCACCCTGTAAAAACTACATCTGCTAAAGAAACTGCAACCTAAAGTAGGGGCAGCTGGGCTAGCTCAGTGGATTGAGAGCCAGGCCTAGAGACGAAAGGTCCTAGGTTCAAATCCGGGCTCAGACACTTCCCAGCTGGGTGACCCTGAGCGACCCATTTCCTACTGGTTGTGGCCCTATGCTCCTAGAATGGAGTCCCAGGATAAAAAAAAAAAAAAAAAATTGTCTCTGTGTATAAGGTTCTCCTGGTTCTGCACCTTTCACTCTGGATCAATTCTTGGAGGTTGTTCCAATTCACATGGAATTCCTCCGGTTCTTTATTACTTTGAGCATAACCAACAGATATCACAATTTGTTCAGCCATTCCCCAAAGGACATTCTCTCATTTTCCAATTTTTTGCCACCACAAAGAGTGGCTATAAATATTTTCGTACAAGTCTTTTTCCTTATTTTGTGTCTTCCCACTGGACTTTCCCACTGGAAATCCTAGTGAGGAATCTTTCTGCAATTGAATGTCTAAGTCTCTAACATTCTTCCCCTGGTGGTTGAGATCACGGCTGGAATCTCGGGGAACTGACATGCGGCTGGTGGAAGGCATGGGTACCATAGACCATCTCAGGGGGTGGTGGGGATGTGGTGGCCAAGACAGAGCACAGTGGCTCATGGCTGCTCAGCACTGAGGTGAAATACTTCATTTCCTCCGTCAACTGCTTGATCTCCTTGCGGAGAGCTGCATTCTGTTTTTCCAAATCTTCGCTTTCCTGTGGATTGAGAGAACAGGACACAGAGTTAATTTACACTGTGCAGTAGATAGAGGAAAATAATGGGGAAGTCAGGATGGTTGGGGCTGGAGAACAAAATTAGAAATGAATATACAGAACCAGAGATTGCATCATGGAATGGAAAACTCCTTGGATCTGGAGTTGGGTTGAAATCCTGTCTCTCTGATACTGGTTATATTTAACAGAAAAGCAAATTGATACATCTCTCTGGCCCTCAGTTACCTCACCTGTAAAATGAGGATAGTAATGTTGGCCCAATTTATGCCACAGAATTATTGTAAGCAAAATGTGCTGAAAACCTTTCTGAAAAAAGTATACTAAAAAAGTTTTCTATAAATGTGAGTGCCTTCCTTCTCTTCCCTCCCTCCCTCCCCCCTCTCTCTATCTTCTCTCTCTCTCTCTCTCTCTCTCTCTCTCTCTCCTAACTTTTGCTCCTCTTTCTGTTCCCCTCTTTTATGTTCCCCTCTCCTCCTTCCCACTCCTTTCTCCCTCTCCCTTTCTCCATGAAGAGAGAAAGAGAGAGAGAGAGAGAGAGAGAGAGAGAGAGAGAGAGAGAGAGAGAGAGA